>NC_135993.1:600796-660424 GCF_053455715.1 Rhinoraja longicauda | reverse complement strand
GGGGTGGGGTGGGGTGGGGGTGGGTGGGGTGGGTGTGGGGGTGGGGCGCGTGTCCAGACTTACAATCCTTCACTTGGTCAAGGATCTGTCCGGGGGGAGGTTGGAGGGGGAGTAGCCCCTGCTGTTCCCAATGGGATGGACGCACTCTCTGGGTGACAGGTTGGCCGGGTGGGCATGTTGGACAGAGGGGGCTCCACACACGGACACGTGACTGGACAGAGGGGGTCTCCACACACGGACACACGGACACACGGACACGTGACTGGACATGAGGTGGTGACGTGTTTTTACAGGAACACCAGCCCTGGGTAGCTGCCCCCCTCAACTCCACCACAACCACACCCAGACATCCACTCACCCTCATCCTCACTCACCCCTCACTCCCTCACTCACACCCTCACTCACTCACTCACTCACTCACTCACTCACTCACTCACCTCACTCACTCACTCACTCACTCACTCACTCACTCCCTCACTCCCTCCCTCACTCACACATTCACTCCGTCCCTCACTCACCCCTCACTCCCTCACTCACGCCCTCACTCACTCACTCACTCACTCACTCCCTCACTCACTCCCTCCCTCCCTCCCTCCCTCCCTCATTCCCTCCCTCCCTCACTCACCCCTCACTCCCTCACTCCCTCCCTCCCTCCCTCATTCCTCCCTCCCTCCCTCACCCCCTCACTCCTCCCTCCCTCCCTCCCTCCCTCACTCACTCCCTCCCTCACTCCCTCCCTCTCTCACTCCCTCACTCCCTCACTCCTCCCTCACTCACCTCCCTCCCTCCCTCCCTCCCTCCCTCCCTCACTCACTCCCCTCCCTCCCTCCCTCACTCCTCCCTCACTCACTCCCTCCCTCACTCCCTCCCTCACTCACCCACTCACCCACTCCCTCACTCACACTAACCTACACTAGTCCCACCTGCCTGCGTTTGGGCCCATATCCATCCATACCTGTCCTATCCATGTACCCTGTCCAAATGTTTCTTAAACGTTGCAATAGTCCCAGCCTCAACTACCTCCTCTGGCAGCTCGTTCCATACACCCACCACCCTTTATGTAAAAATGTTACCCTCAGATTCCTACTAATCTTTCCCCTCTCACAGTAAACGTATGTCCTCTGGGTCTCGATTCCCCTACTCTGGGTAAGAGACTGTGTGTCTACTCACACTGCCAATGACACAGCCACAGCCACAGCCACAGCCACAGCCACAGCCACAGCCACAGCCACAGCCACAGCCACAGCCACAGCCACAGCCCCACAATACGCACTGGAGATAAATTATACTCTAATCATCCGCCCACCAGCCAGTAAAACTCACACTGCACCCCACTGAGTCACAGCAGAAAGCAATCAGCCAACTCCACACACTACCTCAATCAATAACAGTCCTTGACTCTGTTTATAAACCACCGACCGTACGTTAAATGTCCACTCTGCACCTGGGTGGAACATGACTGAGAACACAAGATGTAGAAACGAGGAACTGCAGGTGCTGGTTTACAAACAAACACACAAATTGCTGGAGTAACTCAGCGGGTCAGGCAGCATCTGTGGAGAGAAGGAATGGGTGACGTTTGGGGTTGAGACCCATCTTCAGACTGATGTCAGGGGGGTGGGACAAAGGAAGGATATAGGTGGAGACAGGAAGATAGAGGGAGATCTGGGAAGGAGGAGGGGAAGGGAGGGACAGAGGAAACTATCTAAAGTTGGAGAAGTCGATGTTCATACCACTGGGCTGCAAGCTGCCCAGGCGAAATATGAGGTGCATGCTCCTCCAATTTCCGGCGGGCCTCACTATGGCACTGGAGGAGGCCCATGACAGAAAGGTCAGACTGGGAATGGGAGGGGGAGTTAAAGTGCTCGGCCACCGGGAGATCAGTTTGGTTAATGCGGACCGAGCGCAGGTGTTCAGTGAAGCGATCGCCGAGCCTGCGCTTGGTTTCGCCAATATAAATAAGTTGACATCTAGAGCAGCGGATGCAATAGATGAGGTTGGAGGAGGTTCAGGGTGAATCTTTGTCTCACCTGGAAAGACTGTTTGGGTCCTTGGATGGAGTTGAGGGGGGAGGTAAAGGGACAGGTGTTGCATCTCGTGCGGTTGCAGGGGAAAGTGCCCGGGGGTTGGGGTGGTTTGGGTAGGAAGGGACGAGTGGACCAGGGAGTTACGGCAGGGAACGGTCTCTGCGGAACGCAGAGAGGGGAGGGGATGGGAAGATATGGCCAGTGGTGGGGTCCCGTTGTAGGTGACGGAAATGTTGGTGGATGATATGTTGGATCCGCTGGCTGGTGGGGTGGAAGGTGAGAACGAGGGGCATTCTGTCCTTGGTGCGAGTGGGGGGGAGGGGGAGCAAGAGCGGAGCTGCGGGATGTAGAAGAGACCCTAGTGAGAGCCTCATCTATAATCGAGGAGGGGAAGCCCGTTTCCTGAAGAACGAGGACATCTCGGAAGCCCTAGTGTGAAACACCTCATCCCGGGCGCAGATGCCGGCGTAGACGGAGGAATTGGGAGTAGGGGATAGACTTTTTGCAGGGGGACCGGGTGGGAAGAAGTGTAGTCCAGATAGCTGTGCGAGTCAGTGGGTTTATAGTTGATGTCCGTCACTAGTCTGTCTCCTGTGATGGAGATGGTGAGGTCCAGAAACGGGAGGGAGATGTCGGAGATAGTCCAGGTATATTTAAGGGCAGGATGGAAATTGGAGGTGAAGATAGATGAGGTTGGAGGAGGTGCAGGTGAACCTTTGAATCAGTGTTAGCTGGGAGAAGGTAACAGATAAAAAGTAGTCGGAGACAGTCAGACTGGTGGGAGAACTGGGAAGGGGGGAGGGATGGAGAGAGAGGGTAACCATGGGTTACTTGAAGTTAGAGAAGTCAATGTTCATACCGCTGGGGTGTAAGCTGCCCAAACGAATTCTTATTGATGATTGTATGTCTGTCTAGGAAAATAAATGCAGATGCTGTTTCAATTCGAAGGTAGACACAAAATGCTGGAGTAACTCAACGGGTCAGGCAGCATCTCTGGAGAGAAGGAATGGGTGACGTTTCTGGTCGAGACCCTTCTTCAGACAGAAGAAGAAGGGTCTCGACCCAAAACGTCACTCATTGTATATTCGTCTGTGAGTTATTGGGTTAACTGTAGGGCAGCAGCAGGGAAAGATCTTGCTGTTCCATTGCCGGTACACATGACCATTGCCGGTACACATGACCATTGCCGGTACACATGACCATTGCCGGTACACATGACCATTGCCGGTACACATGACCATTGCCGGTACACATGACCATTGCCGGTACACATGACCATTGCCGGTACACATGACCATTGCCGGTACACATGACCATTGCCGGTACACATGACCATTGCCGGTACACATGACCATTGCCGGTACACATGACCATTAGACACCTTTGACTCTTGAGTGTGTGTGAACTGGTGCCGCCTTGAGAAGCTGATTTATTCACCGCCACACCACAGCGATGCGTTAGATGCAGGTGCATTACCACATGTCCACAGGGACAAGATAAGAAGTTATATAAATGCTAATCCTTTCTAATCTGTGCTGATCTGGTTGAATGGTGGAGCGGTGTTGGCGTGGAGAGTGGGAGAATAGAACGTGGCTGCTGTTCACAGTATCCGTGACCACCTGGGATCACAGCTGAAACTATCATCGTCAGGCAGCGTCTGCAGAGGAAGAGACTGGGCTAGTCAGCAGAATGGGACCGTGCAAGGCAGAGAGAGAGAGAGAGAGAGAGAGAGGAGAGAGAGAGAGAGAGAGAGAGAGAGAGAGAGAGAGAGAGAGAGAGAGAGAGAGACGATGGATGGATGGATGGATGGATGATGGATGGATGGATGGATGGATGGATGGATGGATGGAGAGGTGTGGTGAGGGAGAAGAAAGTCTGAAGAAGGGTCTCGACCCGAAACGTCGCCCATTCCTTCTCTCCCGAGATGCTGCCTGACCTGCTGAGTTACTCCAGCATTTTGTGAATAAATACCTTCTGGTGAGGGAGAGCTGCGGGAGGTATTAACAAACAGACAGGGAGAGATAGAAAGGGAGAAGGGTGGAGAGGGAACGTAAGAGGGAGAGGTTCAGAGAGGGGAGTAGGAGAGGCGTGGAGAGAAGGGAAGGAGAGGGAGGAGGTTTGGAGAGAGAGAGAGAGAGATTTGGAGAGTGGAGAGGTTGAGGGGGAGTGGAGTGGAGAGGGCTATTCCTTTGTTTCTCTGCTCTCATCGCGGTGATAAGTTGAGTAGCCATTGATCCGAAGCATTGGCAGTCTCTCTCTCTCTCTCTCTCTCTCTCTCTCTCTCTCTCTCTCTCTCTCTCTCTCTCTCTCTCTCTCTCTCTCTCTCTCTCTCTCTCTCTCTCTGTCTCTCTCTCTCTCTCTCTCTCTCTCTCTCTCTCTCTCTCTCTCTCTCTCTCTCTCTCTCTCTCTCTCTCTCCTCTCTCTCTCTCTCTCTCTCTCTCCTCTCTCTCTGTCTCTCTCTCTCTCTCTCTCTCTGTCTCTCTCTCTCTCTCTCTCTCTCTCTCTCTCTCTCTCTCTGTGTCTCTCTCTCTCTCTGTGTCTCTCTCTCTCTCTGTGTCTCTCTCTCTCTCTCTCTCTCTCTCTCTCTCTCTCTCCCTCTCTCTCTCTCTCTCTGTCTCTCTCTCTCTCTCTCTCTCTCTCTCTCTCCCTCTCTCTCTCTCTCTCTGTCTCTCTCTCTCTCTCTCTCTATCTCTGCTTTCTCTCCACAGATGCTGTCTGAGCCGCTGAATATTTCAGCACTCGTGTTTCAACTTCAGATTTCCAGAGTCTGCGTGGCTTTTCTCCTGGATGCTGGTCTAGGACACCAGGGTCTCGTTGTTCTGCAGATCCTTCTGTTCCACGCTGTCAGTCGGGAAGCCGCAAAGACAACAACAGTGAAGTTGCTGCTGCATTCTCAACGACCAGCTGGATGCAGGAAGATGTTATCATAAGGACAGTACGTTTCGGGTCGGGAGCCAAAGCACTTTGTGTTTTTATTTTGTAAACCACCATCTGCAGTTCCACGATTCTACTTCCCAGAGCAACTCTCTCAGGCTCCTATTGAACTCACCAAATAGTGAGAGACCTGGAGAAAGCGGGTGTGGAGAGGATGTTTCTACTGGTGGGAGAGTCTAGGACTAGAGGGCACAGCCTCTCGATAAAAGGATGTACCTATAGAATATAGATGAATATAGATTCTTGCTATTGAGGGCGTGCAGCGTAGGTTTACTAGGTTAATTCCCGGAATGGCGGGACTGTCATATGTGAAAGACTGGAGCGACTAGGCTTGTATACACTGGAATTTAGAAGGATGAGAGGAGATCTTATCGAAACGTATAAGATTATTAAGGGGTTGGACACGTTAGAGGCAGGAAACATGTTCCCAATGTTGGGGGAGTCAGAACAAGGGGCCACACACAGTTTAAGAATAAGGGGTAAGGCCATTTAGAACTGAGATGAGGAAAACTTTTTCAGTCAGAGAGTTGTGAATCTGTGGAATTCCCTGCCTCAGAAGGCAGTGGAGACCAATTCTCTGAATGCATTCAAGAGAGAGCTGGATAGAGCTCTTAAGGATAGCGGAGTCGGGGGAGAAGGGGAGAAGGCAGGAACGGGGTACTGATTGAGAATGATCAGCCATGATCACATTGAATGGCGGTGCTGGCTCGAAGGGCCGAATGGCCTCCTCCTGCACCTATTATCTATTGTCTAAGAGAAATGTATTTAGTCAGAGGGTGGTAAATCTGTGGAATTCATTGCCACAGACGGCTGTGGAGGCCAAGTCAATGGGTATTTCTAAGGTGGAAATTGATAGATTGTTGATTAGTGCGGGTGTCAGGGGTTATGGGGAGAAGGCAGGAGAATGGGGTTAGGAGGGAGAGATAGATCAGCCATGGTTGAATGGTGGAGTAGACTTTATGGGCCGAATGGCCTAATTCCTCTCCTGTGACTTACAAACTTATGATATTTCCCTCTCACCTTAGGGTCTCGATCCGAAACGTCATCCATTCCTTCTCTCCTGAGATGCTGCCTGACCTGCTGAGTTACTCCAGCATTTTGTGAAATAAATACCTTCTATTTGTACCAGCATCTGCAGTTATTTTCTTATACATATTAAACCTATGCCGGCGAGTACTTTAGTTTAGTTTAGAGATACAGCGCGTAAACAGGCCCTTCGGCCCACCGGGTCTGCACCGACCTGCGATCCCCGCACACTAACACTATCCTACACACACTAGGGACAATCTACACTTACACCAAGCCAATTAACCTACAAACCTGTGGGAGGAAAACGAAGATCTCAGAGAAAACCCACGCAGGTCACGGGGAGAACGTACAAACTCCGTACAGACGGCACCCTTAGTCGGGATCGAACCCGGGTCTCTGGCGCTGTGAGGCAGCAGCTCTACCCGCTGCACCATATAAACCATTCCCCTCTATCCTTAAACCTATGCTGCCCAGTACTCAGTTCCCCAGGAATACATAGACGTAATGGGCTTTAATTGCTGATGGCTGCAAATGTTCCTCGTTGCAATCAAGATGGGATAAATATTGTGGGGGTCGAACAATTAAAATGCTTGGACTCTGATGATGATTTGAAGTGGATCCCAGAAGGACATTCTCACTCCACCATGATGGTACTCTTCTTACAACCCATCTGTTCTCTTTCCTTTTCCATCAGAGTGCCTCTGCCAAGTCTTGGTTTGATTGTTCTGATTTGTGCTCTTGTCCATTGTTAATTCGAGTTGCTCACAATTATGCAGTGCAATAGTGTACCACTAATTCCCAGGACATTGCTCCGTTTCTTCATACAGTTTTGGCTTTAATCTCACCTCCAACTTCTCATTCAGCTCTTCTCTGTCCTTGTTCTTCACAGCCTTGGACCAGGGCCCTTGCTTTCCCATTTCAACAAAACTAATTAGCAATAAAGGAAAATTGTTATTGGAGTATTTGGCAGCAAACCCCCATCACACTGGGTTCTCAGTATCACTCTGGGTCTAGATGAAACCCAATTTTGATGTTAATCTTTTCAGCCTCGTCAAAGTCATAGAATGATACAGCTTGGAAAAAGAAACTTCAGCCCAACTTGCCCACACCGGCCAACATGTCCCAGCTACACTAGTCCCACCTGCCTGCGTTTGGTCCATATCCCTCCACACCTGTCCTATCCATGTACCTGTCTAACTGTTTCTTAAACGTTGGGATAGTCCCAGCCTCAATTGTCTATTGTCTATTGTCAACTACCTCCTCCGGCAGCTCGTTCCATTCACCCACCACCCTTTGTGTGAAAACGTTACCCCTCAGATTCCCATTAAATATTTTTCCCTTCACCTTGAACCTACGCCCTCTGGTCCTCGATTCAACTACTCTGTGGGAGAAAACCAGAGCACCCGGAGAAAATCCACACAGATCGTGGGGAGAACTTGCAAACTCCGTACAGACAGCACCCGTAGTCAGGATGGAACCCGGGTCCCTGGCGCTGTGAGGCAGCAGCTCTACCCTCTGCACCAACGTGCCTGTACGCTTCCATTGTGATCTCAGTAGTACGGGGTGGCACGGGAGAAACAGAGAAACATAACAAAATAGGTGCAGGAGGAGGCCATTCGGCCCTTCGAGCCAGCACCACCATTCAATATGATCGGTAGAGTTGCTGCCTTACAGCGAATGCAGCGCCGGAGACTCAGGTTCGATCCTGACTACGGGCGCCGTCTGTACGGAGTTTGTACGTTCTCCCCGTGACCTGCATGGGTTTTCTCCGAGATCTTCGGTTTCCTCCCACACTCCAAAGACGTACAGGTTTGTAGGTTAATTGGCTGGGCAAATGTAAAAATTGTCCCTAGTGGGTGTTGATAGTGTTAGTGTGCGGGGATCACTGGGCGGTGCGGACCCGGTGGGCCGAAGGGCCTGTTTCTGTGCTGTATCTCTAAATCTAAACAAAAAATCTAAATCTGAAAAATCATGGCTGACCTTCCACAATCAGTACCCCGTTCCTGCTTTCTCCCAATATCCCTTGATTCCGTTAGTCCTGAGAGGTACATCTCCCTCTCGCTTGGTGGAGTTGCCAGTCAGTGATGTGTGTGACCTCGCTCTCTCTCACTGCCCACTGTACTGGACTGTGTCCCGGACACTGCCAGCTGACCCTTCCTTCCCTCTCACTGACCCTTGCCAGTCAGTGGTGTGTGTGACCACGCTCTCACTGCCCGCTGTACTGGACTGTGTCCCGGACACTGCCAGCTGACCCTTCCTTCCCTCTCACTGACCCTTGCCAGTCAGTGGTGTGTGTGACCTCGCTCTCTCTCACTGCCCACTGTACTGGACTGTGTCCCGGACACTGCCAGCTGACCCTTCCTTCCCTCTTACTGACCCTTGCCAGTCAGTGATGTGTGTGACCTCGCTCTCACTGCCCGCTGTACTGGACTGTGTCCCGGACACTGCCAGCTGACCCTTCCTTCCCTCTCACTGACCCTTGCCAGTCAGTGGTGTGTGTGACTACGCTCTCACTGCCCGCTGTACTGGACTGTGTCCCGGACACTGCCAGCTGACCCTTCCTTCCCTCTCACTGACCCTTGCCAGTCAGTGATGTGTGTGACCTCGCTCTCACTGCCCGCTGTGTCCCGGACACTGCCAGCTGACCCTTCCTTCCCTCTTACTGACCCTTGCCAGTCAGTGGTATGTGTGACGATGCTCTTACTGCCCGCTGTGTCCCGGACACTGCCAGCTGACCCTTCCTTCCCTCTCACTGACCCTTGCCAGTCAGTGATGTGTGTGACCTCGCTCTCACTGCCCGCTGTGTCCCGGACACTGCCAGCTGACCCTTCCTTCCCTCTTACTGACCCTTGCCAGTCAGTGGTATGTGTGACGATGCTCTTACTGCCCGCTGTGTCCCGGACACTGCCAGCTGAATCTTCCTTCCCTCTCACTGACCCTTGCCAGTCAGTGGTGTGTGTGACCGCGTTCTAGCTGTCCGCTGTACTGGACTGTGTCCCGGACGCTGCCAGCTGAATCTTCCTTCCCTCTCACTGACCCTTGCCAGTCAGTAACAGACCGCTCCTGGTGCTGAAGCTGCTGCTGCTGCTGTGATCACAGGGATCGAGCAGATGGTGTTGGTTTTGGAGATGTGTTGAGTCTGGCCCATTGGGTCAGGGCAGAATGTATAATTGGATTAGTTAATGGCTTTGCTGAATAAACTGCGGGTTATAATGAGACTGCAAATAGAGTTGCTTCAGAATCTGTGTGGAGTCGGGGATACAGTAGCTAATCCAGTCCTCATTCTAACGGCATTATTGGGCATTAGGAGATAGAAGTCTCATATTCTAAAACAAATTGACTTCTCCTTGGAGCTGATGCTTCTGGGATTGAAGGACTCTGATTATGATTGTTTTGTAAATCTTGTACAGGCACAAACATTTAATAACAGTTCCAGCTGCCCCACAATACTGAGCGTGGACGCCCAGCTACCAAATCCCCAGCAGATGTTGGCCAGTAGCTTTGTGTTGACTTTCTTCATCAGCAGCGCGGTGGTGCAGCGGGTAGAGCTGCTGTCTCACAGCGACAGTGACCAGGCCTCCATCCTGACTACGGAGGAACAGCCAGGGCAGCTTGCAGCCCAGCGGTATGAACATTGACTTCTCCAACTTTAGATAGTTCCTCTGTCCCTCTCTTCCCCTCCTCCTTCCCAGATCTCCCTCTATCTTCCTGTCTCCACCTATATCCTTCCTTTGTCCCGCCCCCCCCTGACATCAGTCTGAAGAAGGGTCTCGACCCGAAACGTCACCCATTCCTTCTCTCCCGAGATGCTGCCTGACCTGCTGAGTTACTCCAGCATTTTGTGAATAAATACCTTCGATTTGTACCAGCATCTGTAGTTATTTTCTTATCCTGACTATGGGTGCTGTCTAGTCTAGTTTAGTTTAGTTTAGTTTAGAGATACAGCGCGGAAACAGGCCCTTCGGCCCACCGAGTCCATGCCGACCAGCGATCCCTGCACACTAACACTATCCTACACACACTGGGGACAATTTACATTGATACCAAGCCGATTAACCTACAAACCTGTACATCTTTGGAGTGTGGGAGAAAACCAGAGATCAGAGGGAAAACCCACGCAGGTCACAGGGAGAACGTACAAACTCCATACAGACAGCGCCCGTGGTCAGGATCGAACCTGGGTCTCTGGCGCTGTGAGGCAGCAACTCTACCGCTGCGCCACCGTGCCGCCCCTGTACGGAACATGTACGTTCTCCCTGTGACTGTGTGGGTTTTCTCTGGGTGCTCCAGCTTCCTCCCACACTTCAAAGACGTGCGGGTTTATAGGTTGATTGGCTTCGATAACATTGTAAACTGTCCCGAGTGTGTGTAGGATAGTGTTAGTGTGCGGGGATCGCTGGTCGGTGTGGACTCGGTGGGCCGAAGGGCCTGTTTCCGCGCTGTATCTCTCTAAACTCAACTAAGCAGAGGGTGGTGGGTGTATGGAACAAGCTGCCAAAGGAGATAGTTGAGGCTATCACAACATTTGAAAGACATTGAGTTGGGTGCATGGATGTGAAAGGTTTAGAAGGATATGGCAGGTGGGACAAGAGTAGATTCGGCATTTTGGTCGGCATGGGTAAGTTGGGCCGAAGGGCCTGTTTCCGTGCTGTATGACTCTATGACTCTCTCCCTAGTCATAGAACCATACAGCCCTTCAGCCCATCAAGCCATGCTAACCATAAACACCTACTTACACTGATCCTGTATCATTCTCCCCACATTCTCATCAACTCGCCCCAGATTCTACCACCCACGCCCACACTGGGGGGAATTTACTGCAGCCAATTAACCTCCCAACTCAGGAGCATTATAACGTCATGGTGTTAAAGCGTTATTACAGTGACAAAGGAAAAGTGCAAAGTCTGCAATGAGGTAGGTTGGAAGATCGGCGCTACCCGCTATTGGACGGAGGACTGGGCTCAGGTGACTGATTGGTCTCTTCTGCTTCTGATCTTTACGTTTAGTTAAGAGATGCAGCACAGAAACAGGCCCTTCGGCCCACCGAGTCCGTGCTGACCATCGATCACCCGTTCACACTAGTTCTGTGTTATCCCACTTTCTCCTCCACTCCCTACACACTGGGGGGGGGGGGGGGGATTTACAGAGGGGCAATTAACGTCTTTGGGATGTGGGAGGAAACCGGAGCGCCCAGAGGAAACCCACCCTGTTACAGGGAGAACGTGCGAACACCGTATAAAACAGCAACCGTGATCAGGATTGAACCCGGGGTATCTGGCGCCGTGAGGCAGCAGCTCCACCCGCTGCACCACCGCTCCGCATCAGAATGTGTCTCAGAATGAGTGGAATTTTCCATTTCCTGCCTGTCGCTCTGAGACAGGTTTAATCAAAGCTCAATTCCACTGGATAATAATGTAACTCAGGCCTCAGTTCTATTATTATTCTGTCAAATGGCTCAACGTTAATATTTTGCTTGCTTCTTCTTAATTCAGAATGTTTTTCTTTTTGAGAAATTGGTTATTTTGTCTGTGATTTTGGTTGAATGTTTTGTTGAAACCAAGAATGATGGACATCTTAGCATCTCGAGAGAGACTGGGAACTCTGGTTGGCCTTGGAGTGTATCAGTAGGGGGGTTACTGAACGTGAAACGTACCATTGAAGGGATTATTGTTCACAGACACAAAATGCTGGAGTAACTCAGCGGGTCAGGCAGCATCTGTGGAGAACATGGATAGGTGACGTTTCACAGAGTGCTGGAGTAACTCAGCGGGTCGGGCAGCATCTGTGGAGAACATGGATAGGTGACGTTTCACAGAGTGCTGGAGTAACTCAGCGGGTCAGGCAGCATCTGTGGAGAACATGGATAGGTGACGTTTGGGGTCGAGACCCTTCTTTATGCTGAGAGTCAGGGGAAAAGGGAAACGAGAGATACAGACAGCGATGTAGTGAGATATAGAACAAATGAATGAAAAATATGCAAAAAAGTAACGACGATAAAGGAAACGCCATTGTTAGATGTGGCCATTGTTAGATGTGGCCATTGTTAGATGTGGCCATTGTTAGATGTGGCCATTGTTAGATGTGGCCATTGTTAGATGTGGCCATTGTTAGATGTGGCCATTGTTAGATGTGGCCATTGTTAGATGTGGCCATTGTTAGATGTGGCCATTGTTAGATGTGGCCATTGTTAGATGTGGCCATTGTTAGATGTGGCCATTGTTAGATGTGGCCATTGTTAGATGTGGCCATTGTTAGATGTGGCCATTGTTAGATGTGGCCATTGTTAGATGTGGCCTTGGAGCAAATGAGTTATAGACAATGAGACTCAGCAAGACAGTTTTGCAGCTCGTACCATGTGGGTGGGTGGGGGGGGGGATGGAGAGAGAGGGGATGGTGGAGTTACTTGAAGTTAGAGACTTCAATATTCACACCGTTGCGGTATAAGCAGCCCACACGAAATATGAGATGCTGTTCCTCTCATTGGTGTGCGGCCTCTCTTTGACAGGAGGAGGGCAAGGTTCTAAACGTAAAGCAAGAGTTAATCGTCTGAAGAAGGGTCTCGACCCGACACGTCACAACACTCCAGAGATGTTGCCTGACCCGCTGAGTTACTCCAGCGTTTTGTGTCTGTTTTCGGTGTAAACCAGCACCTGCAGTTCCTTCCTGCACTAGAGTTAATAATTGGCCATTTTGTCCCTCTCCTGAGTTGCTGCGTCCTTTGCCAGATTCTCTCAGCGTGAAACCAGCGAAAAGTTCGCTGCTAGGAACATTGGTGAATGGTAGACTCGGCATGAGTGTTGTAGCGTGTGGCTCTGTGTGGTAGCGTGTGGCTCTGTGTGGTAGCGTGTGGCTCTGTGTGGTAGCGTGTGGCTCTGTGTGGTAACGTGTGGCACAGTGTGGTACCGTGTGGCTCTGTGTGGTAGCGTGTGGCTCTGTGTGGTAGCGTGTGGCTCTGTGTGGTACGGTGTGATACCGTGTGGTACCGCGTGGCTCTGTGTGGTAGCGTGTGGCTCTGTGTGGTACTGTGTGGTACCGTGTGGTACCGCGTGGCTCTGTGTGGTAGCATGTGGCTCTGTGTGGTAGCGTGTGGCTCTGTGTGGTACTGTGTGGTAGCGTGTGGCTCTGTGTGGTAGCGTGTGGCTCTATGTGGTAGCGTGTGGCTCTGTGTGGTAGCGTGTGGCTCTGTGTGGTACTGTGTGGTAGCGTGTGGCTCTATGTGGTAGCGTGTGGCTCTGTGTGGTAGCGTGTGGCTCTGTGTGGTACTGTGTGGTAGCGTGTGGCTCTGTGTGGTAGCGTGTGGCTCTGTGTGGTAGCGTGTGGCTCTGTGTGGCTCTGTGTGGTAGCGTGTGGCTCTGTGTGGTAGCGTGTGGCTCTGTGTGGTAGCGTGTGGCTCTGTGTGGTAGCGTGGGGCTCTGTGTGGTAGCGTGTGGCTCTGTGTGGTACTGTGTGGTAGCGTGTGGCTCTGTGTGGTAGCGTGTGGCTCTGTGTGGTAGCGTGTGGCTCTGTGTGGTACTGTGTGGTAGCGTGTGGTAGCGTGTGGCTCTGTGTGGTAGCGTGTGGTAGCGTGTGGCTCTGTGTGGTACCGTGTGGTACCATGTGCCACACTGGGAGACAAAGCTGGCAGAACTGATTGTGATACAACATGAAGATTGCTTCATTAACGCTCCAGTAAATCTTCGCTGAATAATAAGCACTTTTCGTTTTCAATTAACACTTCAGAGTTTTGTGAACTGTGACATTTTCGCGAAACTAAAGTTAACAGCTTGTGTCAGCGGCTCCAGTGAGTGGGTGAGGGAGGGAGGGAGGGAGGGAGGGAGGGAGGGAGGGAGGGAGGGAGGGAGGGAGGGAGCGCTGTGCTGTGGGAGGGGAGGAACTGTTCTGTGTTCTATGTAGAAACAGATTAGTCCGAAGAGAGACAATAGACAATAGGTGCAGGAAGAGGCCATTCGGCCCTTCGAGCCAGCACCGCCATTCAATGTGATCATGGCTGATCATTCTCAATCAGTACCCCATTCCTGCATTCTCCCCATACCCCCTGACTCCGCTATCCTTAAGAGCTCTATCTAGCTCTCTCTTGAATGCATTCAGAGAATTGGCCTCCACTGCCTTCTGAGGCAGAGAATTCCACAGATTCACAACTCTCTGACTGAAAAAGTTTTTCCTCATCTCAGTTCTAAATGGCCTACCCCTTATTCTTAAACTGTGGCCCCTTGTTCTGGAGACACAGCATGCTGGAGTAACTCAGCATCTCTGAAGAGAAGGAATGGGTGACATTCCTGGTCAAGACCCTTCTTCAGACTGATCAAGATTAGTCCCTTTGAATTGCAAAGGATTAAAGGGAGACGTCTATAAAGAGTATGTGTTTATCCACGATGGGTCATGCCATTCCTCAGGAATGTTTCCAAGCGCTGCTCTGAGGCATTGGTTGAGCGAGTGAGACTGCCACATGTCATATTTGATTGAGCTGTCCTTGCGTTAAGCATTCATTGTACATCTGCCTGAAATGCCATTCGCTGGTCGCTCACTACACAAAGTAATGACTGGCGTTTGGGCCACGCACGCCCGCTTCCATAATCGGGCAAGTGTCAGACGGCAAATAGATGTGCTGCTTGCAACTCAACGATAGATCTGCTGACGTGTACGAAGGAACTGCAGATGCTGGTTTAAACCGAAGATCGACACAAAAAAAGCTGGAGTAACTCAGCGGGACAGGCAGCATCTCTGGAGAGAATGGAATGGGTGACGTTTGGGGTCGACACCAAGTCTGAGGGAGGGTCTCGACACAGAACGTCACCCATTCCTTCTCTCCAGAGATGCTGCCTGTCCCACTGAGTTACTCTACTCAGACTCAGACAATGAGGTGTTGTAGTGGGGGACGTATTGTCTCTGCCCAGCCGATATGTTCTTCCTATCTCTACATGGCCACCTCTCTCTCCACAGGCACGGAACAGAGCCCTGAGCCCCACTGGAATTCTTCATACATTTGTGGATTCACAAATTGAATACTCCTCTTTGGTTTAGTTTAGAGATACAGCATGAAAATAGGCCCTTCGGCCCACTGAGTCCGCACCGACCAGCGATCCCCGCAACACTAACAGTATCCTACACACAATAGACAATAGGTGCAGGAGGAGGCCATTCGGCCCTTCGAGCCAGCACCACCATTCAATGAGATCATGGCTGATCATTCTCAATCAGTACCCCGTTCCTGCCTTCTCCCCATACCCCCTGACTCCGCTATCCTTAAGAGCTCTATCCAGCTCTCTCTTCGATGCATTCAGAGACTTGGCCTCCACTGCCTTCTGAGGCAGAGAATTCCACAGATTTACAACTCTCTGATTGAAAAAGTTTTTCCTCATCTCTTGTTCTAAATGGCCTACCCCTTATTCTTAAACTGTGGCCCCTGGTTCTGGACTCCCCCAACATTAGGAACATGTTTCCTGCCTCTAACGTGCCCAACCCCTTAATAATCTTATATGTTTATAATCTTACACTAGGAACAATTTTACATTTCTTTTTTTTTTTTTTTTTAATATTTTATTTTTGAAAAGCATATGTTCAAATCGAAATAAGAAAAAACACATTTGTTACAAAGTTCTTACATAGCTTCAATTTTTAAATTTTTGAAGAGAGAAAGTAAAAATAAAAATATAAAACTATAAACTTGGGGAGAGAGAGTAAGAGGGTTAAAAAAAAAAAGGATCTAACAATAAAAATTAACGGGAGTAGATCCGGGAGACAAAAACCACAACTGTACATCCAACCCCAAACTCAAGTTTCAACTTTTTATTTAAATTTTTTTTATTTTAGTCCTGTGCCAAACCCATTTACTTTTCTAAAAATTCAATAAATGGAGACCCTATTTTTAAAAATAACTCAGGTTTGTCGATTAAGGCAAACCTTATTTTTTCCAAATGCAGGGTCTCTGTCATTTCCATAGTCCACATTTTAATTGTGGGGGTTATTGGTTTTTTCCAAAATTTAAGTATTAGTTTTTTCGCAGTTATTAGACTGTAATCAAGAAAATGTACCTGACTTACTGTAAAATTTGTAGTATATTCTGATAATCCTAATATAATTAATTTTGGGTCCATATCTAATTTTTTATTAATAACTTTAGAAACTATTTTAAAAATCTCCAACCAGAAGTTTTGCATTTTTATACAAGTTACGAAAATATGAGTTAAATTAGCTTCTTGAAATTGACATTTATCACACATAGGAGAGATACTAGGAAAAATCCTATTTAATTTCGTCTTCGAATAATGTAATCTATGTATTATTTTAAATTGTATTAAGGAATGTCTAGTATTCAATGAACATTGATGTATATGTTGTAAACTTTCATCCCATATATCTTGCATTATAAATTGATTCAATTCGTCCTCCCATGCTCGTCTATAAGATTCTGATGACGGAATGTCAATGTCAAGGAGAATATTGTAAATAAAAGATATTAATTTATTTGAGTTATAATGTCGATTCAGGCATACATCAAGTGTTTCTGGACCTCTAAACTTATATTCTTGCATGTGTGATTTTACATAATCTTTAAGTTGTAAATATCTAAAATAATTATTAACATGTAATCCGTACTTCTGCTGTAACTCCTGAAACGAAAGAAAAGTTCCCTTATGATAAAGATCTCCCACCCTTTTGATTCCATAACTTTTCCATTGAGCAAAGCCTCTATCTAAGACAGACGGTTTAAAAGAAGGATTATTCGCAATAGGAAGGAAAACATTTCTACCAAGCCAATTAACCTACAAACCTGCACGTCTTTGGAGTGTGGGAGGAAACCGAAGATCTCAGAGAAAACGCACACAGGTCACAGGGAGAACGTACAAACTCCGTACAGACGGCGCCCGTAGTCAGGATCGAACCCGGGTCTCGAGCTGTGAGGCAGCAGCTCTACCCGCTGCACCACCAAGGTGCCCTGTTGGCAGGAAGATAGAACATATTACAGCACAGCAGAGGAACAGGCCCATCAGCCCACAATGTCCGTGCAGAACATGACGCCAAGTTATGGGTTAGCCTTTGATTACGTCGGCTGCTTTCCCGAGGCAGCGTGAAGTGTAGATGGAGTCGATGGGGAGTGTGGTGTGTGTGATGGACTGGGGTACATCTACAATGGTGGGGAGTGTAGTGTGTGTGATGGACTAGGGTACATCTACAATGGTGGGGAATGGTGTGTGTGATGGGCTGGAGTACATCTACAATGGTGGGGAGTGTAGTGTGTGTGATGGGCTGGAGTACATCTACAATGGTGGGGAGTGTGGTGTGTGTGATGGGCTGGAGTACATCTACAATGGTGGGGAGTGTAGTGTGTGCGATGGACTAGGGTACATCTACAATGGTGGGGAGTGTAGTGTGTGCGATGGACTAGGATACATCTACAATGGTGGGGCGTGTGGTGTGTGTGATGGGCTGGGGTACATCTACAATGGTGGGGAGTGTGGTGTGTGTGATGGACTAGGGTACATCTACAATGGTGGGGAGTGTAGTGTGTGTGATGGGCTGGGGTACATCTACAATGGTGGGGGGAGTGGTGTGTGTGATGGACTGGGCTACATCTACAACTCTCTGCAATGTCTTGTGGTCTTGGGCAGAGCTGTTGCCAAGCCAAGCTGTAATGCAACAAAGGGGCATAGACCAATATACGCAGAACATAGAACAGTCCAGTGCAGGAACTTTCTCCCTGTGACCAAGTGGGTTTCCACCAGGTGCTCTGGTTTCCCCCACATCCCAACATCGTACCGATTTGCAGTTAATGAGCCCTCTGTAAATAGCCCCGAGTGTGTAGGGAGTGGATGAGAAAGTGGGATAACATAGAATTAGTGTGAATGGGTGATGGATCATTGGCGTGGACTCGGTGGGGCAAAGAGACTGCTTCCACGCTGTGTCTCTGACTGAATTAAACTAAATAATTGTGTAAGAGACTGCCTCAGTGATGAATAAATCAACCCTGAATAAACTGCAAAGTGGGAGAAATTGGGCAGAGTGTGGTTCTTCTGCTGAAGTTGGGCATAAGCCCTGGATTGCTAATGTTAAACATCTGTTGTAGGTGGTCCAGGCCACTGGGTAGATGCAGCTGTTCCTTCGTTGTGTCTAAGCTGGAAGCCTTGATGAGGTGACAAGAGAGAAAATGTTCTGTTCTCACTCTGACAAGCATATTAAAAACCATGCAGAAAGGCAGAAGCCAGCTTGCATCTTGCACCAGTATGTTAAGTGACAAGTTGTGTTATTTGTATTGTGCAGAGTGAACAAGTCAATTATCCAACACCAAGTCGAGAAGCAATGGAATTTTCTGAGGTTGGTAAATTTTCAATGAATCTGCTTGCATCTGCATATGAAGTTGTTTAAATATCAGTGAATCCCCCAATGCCCTGATTACATCAGCCGCACATCAAAGGGAAGCCATCCTCATGAATATAGTCAGAGTAATTACAGAGAGGCAAGGAACTGCAGACGCTGGAACCTCCCGCAAAAAGAAAACAAGTGCTGGAGTAACTCAGCGGGTCAGGCAGCATCTCTGGAGAACATGGATAGGTGACGTTTCACAGAGTGCTGGAGTAACTCAGTGGGTCAGGCAGCATCTGTGGAGAACATGGATAGGTGACGTTTCACAGAGTGCTGGAGTAACTCAGCGGGTCAGGCAGCATCTGTGGAGAGAGGGAATGGGTGACGTTTCGGTTCGAGACCCTTCTTTAGATTGTCGAGGGTGTGTTGGTTTATCGGCCTCACTCCCTACCCCGAGGATAAACCATACTCGTCAGGCCCGGGGTCAGGGCCGGGGTCAGGGCCGGAGTCAGGCCTGGGGTCAGGGCCGGGGTCAGGGCTGGGGTCAGGGCCGGGTCAGGGCCGGAGTCAGGGCCGGGGTCAGGCCTGGGGTCAGGGCCAGGGTCAGGGCCAGGGTCAGGGCCGGGGTCAGGCCCGGGGTCAGGCCCGGGGTCAGGGCTGGGGTCAGGCCCGTGGTCAGGGCCGGGGTCAGGCCCGAGGTCAGGGCCGGGGTCAGGCTTGCTGGGGTCAGGGCCGGGGTCAGGGCCGGGGTCAGGGCCGGGGTCAGGGCCGGGGTCAGGCCTGGGGTCAGGCCGGGGTCAGGCCGGGGTCAGGGCCGGGGTCAGGCCTGGGGTCAGGGCCGGGGTTAGGGCCGGGGTCAAGCCCGGGGTCAGGCTTGCTGGGGGAATCTCGATTGGTTTTGTGTACGGAGTACGCAAGCCATATACTTTTTTGTTTTCGTTTTAGTTTGGAGATACAGCGCGGAAACAGGCCCTTCGGCCCACCGTGTCCGCACAGACCAGCGATCCCCGCACACTAACACTATCCTACACCCACTAGGGACAATTTACACTCACACCAAAGCAAATTAACCTACAAACATGCACGTCTTTGGAGTGTGGGAGGAAACCGAAGATCTCGAAGAAAACCCACACAAGTCACGGGGAGAACGTACAAACTCCGTGCAGACAGCGCCCGTAGTCGGGATCGAACCCGGGTCTCTGGCGCTGTGAGGCAGCAGCTCTACCCGCTGCACCACCGTGCTCCACTGTTTTTTCCTGCCGAACTGCCCCTGACACTGCATCAAGACTGTGTGTCAGCCTCACATTGAATGGGAATGTCTCTGTTAAAGTGAAAGCGTTTAACCTTGACAGCTCAATACCAACGTTTATCCGTTGCAAGGTGAATGGAGATAATGGCTGGATTGTAATATTCTCCTCCTCCTTCTCCAATTGTTCTCTCTTCTCTCCCTCACAACTTTTGTTCCCTCTGATTTATGTTTCAATCAGAACTAATTGCTTTCAACCTGAAATTCAGCTCCCTGTGCAATTGCCCAAAGTGCTCATTATTCACCTATTACATCCTCTCCCTGTGAGAGTCTGCATTCTCTTTTCTCTCTTTTGCTCTCCTTTCTCCAACACTCCCTCTCTGAGGACAACTTGCTGTTCCACTACCCAGAGGCTGTATAACTAACAGCCCCCAATGTGCCTGTTTTCCACTGATCTGCCAATCCATCCCTCTCTAACGGAGATACTCTGACACTGAATACCTCCCTGCTCCACAGGCCACGTCTGCTGGATGAGATAGACTCACAGAGTCATCCAGCACAGCAACAGACCCTTCGCTTGGCAGACTCACTGGAATTTAGAAGGATGAGAGGGAATCTGAAAGAAACATATACAACTCTTAAGGGATTGGACAGGCTAGATAGGGATTGGAAGGAAAAATGTTCCCCATGTTGGGGGAGTCCAGAACCAGGGGCCACACACAGTTTAAGAATAAGGGGTCGGCCATTTAGCACTGAGATGAGGAAAAACATTTTCACCCAGAGAGTTGTGAATCTGTGGAATTCTCTGCCACAGAAGGCAGTGGAGGCCAATTCACTGGATGTATTCAAGAGAGAGTTAGATAGAGCTCTAAGTGTTAACGGAATCAAGGGATACGGGGAGAAGGCAGGAACGGGGTACTTAATCTGGATGATCGGTGCTGAATGGCAGTGCTGGCTTGAAGGGCCGAATGGCCTACTCCTGCACCATTTTTCTATGTTTCTATGTTTTTATGGCTCAACTTTCCCGTGCCGACCAACATGTCCCATCTACACTGGTCCCACCTTCCTACATATGGCCCACATCCCATTAAACCTTTCTTATCTGAGTACTTGGCCAAATGTTTCTTATCTTTGATTGGACTTTCCTGGCTTCACCTTGCACTGAACATTACTCCCTTATCATGTATCTGTCCACTGTGGACGGCTCGATTGTAATCAGTCTTTCCGCTGACTGGTTAGCACGCAACAAAAGCTTTTCACTGTACCTCTCAGTACACGTGACAATAAACTAACCTTAACTAAAACTAAATGTTGCAATAGTCCCTGCCTCAACTACATCCTCCGGCAGCTCGTTCCGTACACCCAACACCCTTAGTGTAGCAAGGGTTAGGGGATATTCCGATGAGTTTTCTGTTTCAGATCTATTCAGCTGTTCGAGTTTACATTTCCCAGTCACCTTGACCGATTGCTCGATCAATAATACAATCGCTACGTTACTGGGCCAAACACAGCCCAATAACAGGATGCTTGGCATGTCAACAGCTTGCCATTGACTTGATGAAAGTCCAACAAATAGAGTGACCGTTGTGTAAGAAGGAACTGCAGATGCTGGTTTAAAATCAGGGGAGCAGTGCTGCCGGAGTTCACCGGAACGCCGCTGTAAACAAAAGCCAAAATAAACCGTGGGGAATTTTAACCAGCGGGGAATCTAACAGCAACCACTCTGGCACTAGTGATAGCTCCAGCACCTAAACAATTAGCACTGCACACTGCCGAAGATAGACACAAAAAGCTGGAGTAACTCAGCAGGTCAGGCAGCATCTCTGGAGAACATGGATAGGTGACGTTTCACAGAGTGCTGGAGTAACTCAGCGGGTCAGGCAGCATCTGTGGAGAACATGGATAGGTGACGTTTCGAGTCGAGAGTGATGACCTTTCATTATTTCTCCTCTCTCTCAACGTTTAAATGTTTCACTGCATGAGAAACGTTCCCCATTAAACTGGCAGGTTCTTTAGGGCAAATTAAAGATTAGGTTATACCATCAAACTTCCATGAAAGAATATCCATCCTACATCTGTCAACCAAGACGACCTGTTGTACACATTACAGCATCAGTAACTGCTAAATATAGATTTTTTTTAAAACACAACTCTGGAGGATTGTGAGATCCTGGGGCCTTAGGAAAAACAAAGTATAAATTTTAGATGAAATAAAATAAGCTGTCTGGTAAAATAATTGCAGAGAGGGAACGTAGAAACATGAGCCATTAACAGAGTCATTCTCCTGTTCTCCCACTTCTGTTCCAACAGAAATACTGCATCTGTAAAGAGCAGAATCAATTTGCAGGTCCACCAGGGAAAACACACAACGAGCAACACGTCTCAGGAAGCTGCTGATGTTAATTTTTGACGTTATTTGTATTGAGATCAGGGGAGGAAATAGTGTAGTACAAAGCTTGCCCTGTTGCCTACAAACGTCACTTAAAAGCAGCTACTGTGTGGGGGTTTAGTAGCTCCTGTGGCAAATGGAAACTCATTTCTTTTCATGCAGCGAGATTGCATATTAGGCCGTCACTCCACGGAGGTCCTCCCTTGTTGGCCGAGAGAGGACCATGGAACCAGCAGCATCATCAAGGACCAGTCTCACCCCGGCCACTCCCTCTTCTCCCCTCTGGCAAGAGGTACAGAAGTGTGACAAATGCACACCTCCAGATTCAGGGACAGTTTCTTCCCAGGCAACTGAACCATCCTATCACCAACTAAAGAGCGGTCCTGAGCCACTATTGATCGGTGGTTATGGGGAGACTGGCGTTCAGAGGGATAGATCGGCCATGTACAATTGTAAGATGATGTCCCAACTTCAACACCCAGTTAGTTCCCTGCATGATGAAGGCCAGCATGCCAGAAGCTTTGAGAGACCCAATGGAGGAGACCTGGGGCAGGAAGGTCAGTGTGGGAATGGGAAGGAGAATTAAAGTGTATGGCAACCGGGAGATCGGGTAGATTCAGGATGGGCTGAGCGAAGGTGATCAAGGAAACGATTGCCCAGTCTACATTTGGTGTCAATAGACAATAGGTGCAAGAGGAGGCCATTCGGCCCTTCGAGCCAGCACCACCATTCAATGTGATCATGGCTGATCATTCTCAATCAGTACCCCGTTCCTGCCTTCTCCCCATACCCCCTGACTCCGCTATCTTTAAGAGCTCTATCTAGCTCTCTCTTGAATGCATTGAATCGCTGATGCATAAGCCTTCATTACCACACTGTCTAGGTGTGACGTTGTTGCCTCATCTTTACCGTAGTCTCCACAGTTTGTGTGTCGCTCAGATTTCTCAGCAAACAGCTTCCAATTGTCCTTTGGATAATTGCAGTTTGTGATCCTGTTGTCTGTGCGGCCCCTATGACAAGGAGCCCTTGCCACTGCGTCACGCGGACAGAACGCTCCATCTGATGTCAGCCCTACCTCCCCCCTCCCCGCTGCTAAGATGAACCCACGCTCCTGATGAAGTCTTGCTGGAGTGGGGACTGTGTGGAACAACTGCTCGTTAAATGGACTCCAGCAGTCACTTAATGGGCAACAACAGCCACCACTCTCTCGATGGCCCTCTGTCTCACCCTGGGGAATACACCGGGCCCGGAACAATTACCCCGTGATTGGATCCCATGGTGCTGTCTCAGGGGGACGGGACTGAAGCTGAGAGAAGTAAACGGTGGAACCGTGAACCATAAACAGGGTGATGGAACAGAGGGGAATCAGGAACCAGAGGACATAGATTTAAGGTTGAGTTGGATTTAGCTCTTAGGTCTAACGGAATCGAAGGATATGGGGAGAAAACAGGAACGGGGTACTGATTTTGGTTGAACAGCCATGATCATATTGAATGGCAGTGCTGGCTCAAAGGGCCGAATGGCCTACACCTGCACCTATTTTCTATGTTTCTACGGTGAGAGGGGAAAGATTTAATAGGAACCTGAGGGGTAACTTTCTCATACAAAGGGTGGTGGGTGTATGGAACGAGCTGCCGGAGGAGGTAGTTGAGGCAGGGACTATCACACCTTTTAGACAGGTACACGAATAGTAAAAGGATATTGGCCAAACACGGGCAGATGGGACTCGTGTAGATGGGGCATCTCGGTCGACATCGGCAGGTTGGGCTGAAGGGCCCTTTTCCAAGCTGTATTGCGCTAGAGACCCAGGTTCGATCCTGACTGCGGGTGCTGTCTGTACGGAGTTTGCATGTTCTCCCTGTGACTGCGTGGGTTTTCTCCGGGTGCTCTGGTTTCCTCCCACATCCCAAAGACTTGCGGGTTTGTAGGTTAATTGGCTTTGGTAAAGTTGCAAATTGTTGCTATTGTGTGTTGGATAGTGTTAGTGTGCGGGGATCGCTGGTCGGCGCGGACTCGATGGGCCGAAGGGCCTGTTTCTTCTGCGCTGTATCACTAAACTAAACTAAACTAAATCACCCGAGCAAGTAGAGATGGACAACTCACTGGACTCCGTGCTCATAGGTTCATAAGTGATAGGAGCAGAATTAGGCCATTCGGCCCATCAAGTCTACTCCGCCATTCAATCATGGCTGATCTATCTCTCCCTCCTAACCCCATTCTCCCGCCTTCTCCCCATAACCCCTGACACCCGTACCAATCAAGAATCTATCTATCTCTACCTTATAAATATCCATTGACTTGGCTTCCACAGCCGTCTGTGGCAGAATTCCACAGATTCACCACCCTCTGACTGAAGAAATTCCTCCTCATCTCCTTCCTAAAGGAATGTCCTTTAATTGTGAGGCTGTGCCCTTTAGTCCCAGACTCTCCCACTAGTGGAAACATCCTCTCCACATCCACTCTATCCAGGCCGCTCACTATTCTGTACGTTTCAATGAGGTCCCCCCTCATCCTTCTAAACCCCAGTGAGTACAGGCCCAGTGCTGACAACCGCTCACCATATGTTAACCCACTCATTGCTGGGATCATTCTCGTAAACCTCCTCTGGACCCTCTCCAGAGCCAGCACATCCCTCCTCAGATACGGGGCCCAAAACTGCTGACAAAGTCCACATCCCCAGAACATGAATGAATAAATAGTGGAGTTGGCTCATTGTGAACCAATTGTGTTTTTGTTTATAGATTTGCAAAAGCCCTCAACTCCACTGCCTGATTAAAAGGAATACATTCTCCTTAATTAAGATTCAATAACAATTAGGGTTTTTTCTCATAAAAACAGCTTTGTAGCACAGAACAGGATAATTTGAAAGCTGAACTAAATAGTGTAATGCTTCCTAAAGCGCATTGAGCCAAAATTCAATTAAAAATAAACAGTTCTTCTTTAAGCATGAATAACGAATTCTGGTGAGCATTGGATGACTGGGGCATTCAATGTAATTTAAACAAATGGCTATCTTGTCTGTGACTAACATGGGCGTAAGGATCTGTGATAGCTCACACAAACCCATCAGGCCGAGCGATCCACAGCTTCCAATGAGTTTCTGCATGAAGGCGTTGTGTGGGTGAGTTGTTGAGTGATTGCTGTGTATGTGTGTGTACCAGTAGACACTCACTCTATGGCACGCGGTAGAGTTGCTGCTTTACAGCACCAGACACCCGGGTTCCATCCCGACTACGGGTGCCATCTGCACGGAGTTTGTACGTTCTCCCCGTGACCTGCGTGGGTTTTCTCCGAGGTCTTCGGTTTCCTCCCGCACCCCAAAGACGTACAGGTTTGTAGATTAATTGGCTTGGTATAATTGTAAATTGTCCCTAGTGTGTGTAGGGTAGTGTTAGTGTGTGGGGATCGCTGGGCGGCACGGACTCGGTGGGCCGAAGGGCCTGTTTCCGCGCTGTGTCTCTAAACTAAACTACACTAAACTAAACTAAACTAAACTAAACTAAACACTCAGTCCTGGGTGATCAGGTATCATTGTTGGGGCTCATGTTGTTCACCTCCCCGTGGTGAGCCCTGTCAACTGACCTCAGACAGGCGAACGACAACAAACAGAGACGGCAGAAGCAGAAGCAGCTTCATAACTTCTGCTGCCTCAAACGCAAGACGAAGAAGGTATCATTGTGAGCAATGTATTGCTGTGTTTAATTGACCTGCATCAAATGATTCATTCATAAGCAACAATAAAGTACCATTGAACCATTGAACTAGTAACATGTGCTTTTTCATATGTTCATAGGTCAGAGGAGCAGAACTAGGCCATTCGGCAGATCAAGTCTACCTCGCCATTCAATCATGGCTGATCTATCTCTCCCTCCCAACCACATTCTCCTGCCTTCTCCCCATAATCCCTGAAACCCGCACTAATCAAGGATTTAGATTTAGAGATACAGCGCGGAAACAGCCCCTTCGGCCCACCGAGTCCGTGCCGCCCAGCGATCCCCACACACTAACACTATCCTACACACACTAGGGACATTTTTTACATTTACCCAGTCAATTAACCTACAAACCTGCACGTCTTTGGAGTGTGGGAGGAAACCAAAGATCTCAGAGAAAACCCACGCAGGTCACGGGGAGAACGTACAAACTCCGTACAGACGGCGCCCGTAGTCGGGATCGAACCTGAGTCTCCGGCGCTGCATTCGCTGTAAGGCAGCAACTCTACCGCTGCGCCACCGTGCCACCCCTGAATCTATCTATCTCTACCTTAAAAATGTCCATTGACCTCCACAGCTTCTGTGGCAAAGACTTCCACAGATTCACCACCCATTGACTCTAGAAATTCCTCCCCTTCTCCTTCCAAAAGGAACGCCTTTTAATTCTGGGGCTTTAAAAGACGTTCCTTTGGGAAGGAGATGAGGAGGAATTCTCTCAGGTTGGGACACAAACCATACACCTTCCAAGCATGCCTGTCATAGAGTTGTACAGCACAGAGACAGGCCCTTCAGCCCGCCATGTCCACGCTGCCCATTACATTTCCATCCACACTAATCACATTTACCACCAACTAGTTTATGTTTAAGTATATTATTGTCACATGTACTGAGGTAATGGTTCAATTGGGCTTTAATGGTCACATCTGCAACTGTACAGTGAAATTCAAGTGTCATACATCACACACGTGTATACCGCCATTATTGGCACCATTATTCAGTCCAAAGTCCGGTTTGCCCGCACGCTCGATGTACTGGAGCAGTTCATGTGACTAGCGTCCCTCTCCTCTCCTCTCCTCTCCTCTCCTCTCCTCTCCTCTCCTCCCCTCTCCTCCCCTCTCCTCTCCTCTCCTCCCCTCTCCTCCCCTCTCCTCCCCTCTCCTCTCCTCCCCTCTCCTCCCCTCTCCTCCCCTCTCCTCTCCTCTCCTCTCCTCTCCTCCCCTCCCCTCTCCTCTCCTCTCCCCCATCTTTCTGTCGCGGGATGCCTCCTGCAGCTGATCATGAGGGCGTTGGGGCATTACCCCAGTTCACCCCCCTAACAACCTTATCTCCTCACATCCCACGTCTCCAGCTCCCTCCCGGTTACGCCGACCGACAAGCCCTACGGGCAGGCACTGAAGATTAGTTTAGTTCAGAGATACAGCGCGGAAACAGGCCCTTCGGCCCACCGAGTCCACCCTGACCAGCGATCCCCGCACACTAACACTATCCTACACACACTGGGAACAATTTACATTGATTCCAAGCAAATGAACCGACAAATGTGCATGTCTTTGGAGTGTGGGAGGAAACCGGAGCGCCCGGAGAAAACCCACGCAGGTCACGGGGAGAACGTACAAACTCTGTACAGACAGCACCCGTAGTCGGGATGGAACCCGGGTCTCTAGCGCTGTGAGGCAGCAGCTCTACCCGCTGCACCACCAGGCCACCCTGCCCCACACAGCTGCTTCCAGTAGCTGGGTAATACATTGTTAGTGGTTTACATGAAGCCGTACATCAAATGCTTTATGATGCATCCAAGACCATTTTTTGTTGCGGTGTAGCCTTGTAACTGAGGGCCAGGTCTCTGCCATTTTTTGTTGTGGTGTAGCCTTGTAACTGAGGGCCAGGTCTCTGCCATTTTTTGTTGTGGTGTAGCCTTGTAACTGAGGGCCAGGTCTCTACCATCTCCACATAATGAAAACCGAACACGGTTCATCCCTGGACCAATGCCAGAACAGCTGCCTGAATAACCTGGGAACCACTTCATTAAACTGCAGCTTCTGTTACCGACCCAACCTGTCAACCAGCCACTGGCTACCAGCCTGTTTATCTGGAGAATATTGGTATTATCTAAAGGCTGTTTATCTATTTAAATGCACAGTCTTTTACCCAGAGTGGGGGAATCGAGAACCAGAGGGCATAGGTTGAAGGTGAGGGGGGGGGGGGGGGTGGGAAGATTTAGTAGGAATCTGAGGGGGTAAATTCTTTTGCACAGAGGTTGATGATGGGGTGTGGGACGAGCTGCCAGAGGAGGTAGTTGAGGCAGGTAGAATAACAATATTTAAAAGACATTTGGACAGGTACATGGACAGGAAAGGTTCAGAGGGATATGGGACAAACATGGGCTAAAGAGACTGGCTTGGATAGAGCATCTTGGGCAGCATGGATGTGTTCACAAGTTCACAAGTTATAGGAGTAGAATTAGGCCACTCGGCCCATCGAGTCTACTCTGCCATTCAATCATGACTGATCACTATTACATCGGCGAAACCAAGCGCAGGCTCGGCGATCGCTTCACTCAACACCTGCGCTCGGTCCGCATTGACCAAACTGATCTCCCGGTGGCTGAGCACTTCAACTCCCCCTCCCATTCCCAGTCTGACCTTTCTGTCATGGGCCTCCTCCAGTGCCATAGTGAGGCCCACCGGAAATTGGAGGAACAGCACCTCATATTTCGCCTGGGCAGTTTGCAGCCCAGTGGTATGAACATCGACTTCTCCAACTTTAGATAGTTCCTCTGTCCCTCTCTTTCCCTCCTCCTTCCCAGATCTCCCTCTATCTTCCTGTCTCCACCTATACCTTTCCTTTGTCCCGCCCCCCTGACATCAGTCTGAAGAAGGGTCTCGACCCGAAACGTCACCCATTCCTTCTCTCCCGAGATGCTGCCTGACCTGCTGAGTTACTCCAGCATTTTGTGAATAAATACCTTCGATTTGTACCAGCATCTGCAGTTATTTTCTTATACTGCCTCCTAACCCCATTCTCCTGCCTTCTCCCCATAACCCTTGACACCCGTTCTAATCAAGAACCTGTCTATCTCTGCCATAAAACTATCCACTGACTGGCCTCCTCAGCCCTCTGTGGCAATGAGTTACAGACAATGACACTCACCTCGCCCACAACTAACAACGGCCGTTTCCCTTTATCATCAATATCTTTCATTCATATGTTCTGTATCTCTCTACATCACTTTCTATAACTCTCGTTTCCCTGACAGACTCTCAGCCTAAAGGTCACCCATTCCTTTTCTCCAGAGATGCTGCCTGACCCGCTGAGTTACTCCATCAGTTTGTATCTATCTTCAGTTTAAACCAGCATCTGCAGTTCCTTCATACACACACGCCCTCACACACATTGGATTTAATATCTAATTGTACAGAGCCAAAGACTGCTGACCCAGCAGTTAGTTCCAAGGCGTCTTTGTCCTCTAATTGGTTCTCTATTCAGGGAAGGTGAACAATATTCTCAGCCTGAAGTGAACAATAAATAATAAACAAAATTCATAATTGCATTTCAAGTTAATTAGGCTTCCTCGTTAAGTAAATAATTTTGTCATCTTTTGCCCTGGACCTTGGACAAGCTAAGCTGAAGAGTTGCTGTGGGTTAAAGATAAAGGTTGTGTCATGTTGGGTTGTATTTAATCATCGTTGGAGCTTGCAGGGAATCAGGATTCAAGTAATGACTGCCCCGAACAAGGGCCAAGGTTCTTGGATAGACACAAAACGCTGGAGTAACTCAGCAGGTCAGGCAGCATCTCTGGAGAGAAGGAATGGGTGGGTGACCTTTCAGGTCGAGACCCTTCTTCAGACTTAAGATTTCAAGATTTCAAGATCAATTTATTGTCACATGTACCAATTAAGGTTCAGTGAAATTTGAGTTCCGAAACCGCCATACTAAGTGGAAAGCAACAAGACACACAGCCACATAAAATACAATTTAACATGAACACCCACCACAGTGGATTGCACATTCCTCACTGGGATGGAAGGTAATAAAGTTCAATCATCTTCCTCTTTGTTCACCCGCGTTCGGGGCTGTTGAACCATCCACGGTCGCTGTTGCCGACTGTCCGAGACCCTCGCGTCGGGACGATCGAAACGCCCCGGGTCGGGACGGTTGAAACTCTCTCCGCGGCGTGGAGCTCCCGAGTGGGCCTCTTCTTACCAGAGACCGTGGGCTTCACGGTGTTAAAGTCCACAGGCCCCGCGGTTAGAGCTCTCCACAGTCGATCCCCGGCAAAGGATCGCAAGCTCCACGATGTCAAAGTCCGCCGGGCCGGTCTCCAGGAACGGCCGGCAACTCCTCGATGGCAGTCATGTACACTAGCTATGTGTCAATGGTAGTTCCATTACACAACCACTTGTGCGAAGCCCTGGGTCGATTGATGGAGAGGAGAGAAACTGGTGCAGAGTTTCAGAAATCAATAGAACACCAACCCATCACACAATGAGATGAACATACAACAGCTCCAAGAGACCACTGAAGCTGGGAGTTGGGACAGATAATAACTGTATGAAGAACACAGAGTTAGTTATTGGACTCAACAATCAGGAACTGTTCGGTTCTGGACACTGGTGGAACAAGATCAAAGTTTCAGAAGTCTTCAGAAGTAAAATTATTGAGATTTCTTTGCTTGAAATAAGGCAAATGACGTTATAACTGCCTTTTATATTTTGACATTTGGGTCGTGCACCACCCTGAGCTCTGTTTTAATGTGCTTGGGTCTGAGCTGTGTAATTGCCAACACATCATTTAACCTGGAAAAAAAAGTCGACAGAACGACTCAACAGAAGAACAAGAACAAGCCACGGGCAACTCCAGAAATTAGAAGGGTTTTTATTTTAATCTCCATGGACTTGTTGTACTGAGCGGCAGCTAGGCTCCGTGGCAGTCAGCACTCTGCCAATTAACATCCTCACAATGAACATCCAGAGACTTAAAATGAAAAAAATGCAAATTCCGGAAAAGCAAAACGAAGGGTCAAAAGCCCGTTGGAATCTGAAGGAATGATTTGGATGAAGGTGCTACGAGGGGCAGCCGACATCAGGCTCCCAATGGTCATTCACAGAGAGGAGGACCTCAGGTATGGGGACAAGCCAATAGACAATAGACAATAGACAATAGACAATAGGTGCAGGAGGAGGCCATTCGGCCCTTCCATTCAATGTGATCATGGCTGATCATTCTCAATCAGTACCCCGTTCCTGCCTTCTCCCCATACCCCCTGACTCCGCTATCCTTAAGAGCTCTATCTAGCTCTCTCTTGAAAACATCTGGAGAATTGGCCTCCACTGCCTTCTGAGGCAGAGAGTTCCACAGATTCACAACTCTCTGAGTGGTTGGTGCAGGACCACAGCTCCTGAGCTACTCACCCGGTGGGAAGAGGAGAGTGTCAGAGCCAGGGAGAGATACGGCAAGCAAACAGGCCCTTCGGCCCATCCCATCCACGCTGGTCGTCCATCCCCATTTATGTTGAGTGGAAGCAAGGGACTGCAGATCCTGGTTTACACAAAGGTGCTGGAGTAACTCAGCGGGTCAGGCAGCATCTGTGGAGAACATGGATAGGTGATGTTTCACAGAGTGCTGGAGTAACTCAGCGGGTCAGGCAGCATCTGTGGAGAACAGGGAGCACCCTCCTGCTGGGTCCTTGGCCCCCTGGTTGTTTGGGGCTCGCTGGGTGGTAGGGTACGCTGGTCCATCCCTGGACCAGTTGACCGACTGAGCTTGCTGAGTGTTGCATTGCCACAATGGTAACAGTGATAATGACAAACGGACTGTTGTCGTTGGTGGTCATGGAGTCAGTGAGACGTGAAGCATGTTTCTATTTTCCCAGCTCCTGCCTGACCTTTGGGCGCCGTTTATAATGTGTTCCATTCTGTGATGAAAGAATGGGTCGACTGGGCTGGTATTCACTGGCATTTACAAGGATGAGAGGGGATCTTACAGAAACGTATAAAATTCTTAAAGGATTGAACAGACTAGATGAAGGAAAAATGTTCCCCTTGTTGGGGGAGTCCAGAACCAGGGTTCACACACAGTTTAAGAATAAGGGGTCGGCCATTTAGGACTGAGATGAGGTAAAACTTTTTCTCCCAGAGAGTTGTGAATCTGTAGAATTCTCTGCCACACAGGGCAGTGGAGGCCAATTCACTGGATGTTTTCAAGAGAGAGTTAGACTTAGCTCTCAGCGCTAACGGAATCAAGGGATATGGGGAGAAGGCAGGAATGGGGTACTGATTTTAGATGATCAGCCATGATCATATTGAATGGCGGTGCTGGCTCGAAGGGCCAAATGACCTCCTCCTGCACCTGTTTTCTATGTTTCTATGTTTCTGTCTTCACAGTTGGCCAGCTTCATGCAGACTCCAGACCCGAGCATCGTGGGCAGTGAGGCAGTGATTGCAGGCTCTCCATTGCCCCAGAGACATTGTCCATCTAATGTCCAATGTTGCAGGGTCATACAGGGCAGACACAGGCCCTTCGGCCCAACTCGCCCATGCCAGACAGGTCAACTATCTGAGCTCGACCCATTTGCCAGTATTTGGTTCAAATCCCTCTCCACATGCCCGTTCTAAAAGTCTTTAAACAGCAGAGATTTACCTGCTCTACCAATTCTTGTAGGCAGGAACTGCAGATGTTGGTTTAAAGTGAAGATAGACACAAAAAGCTCAGCGGGACAGGCAGCATCGTTAGAGGAAATGAATAGGTGATGTTTCGATTCTGAAGAAAACGTTGCCCCTCAGATTCCTTTTGAATGTTCTCCCTCTCACCCTAACCCTGTGCCCTTTAGTTTTAGACTCTCCGACCCTGTACCTGTTGAAGATGCTTGGGGTGGGACATGCCATCGGGAGGGAGATTCCAAGTCTTATCCCTTCAAGAAAGGTCAGTGGTATCTCCCCAAGTCATGAGGTGTGCTCGCTAGTCAACTTAGTTTATTGTCACGTGTACCCAGGTACAGTGAAAAGCTTTTGTTGCGTGTTAACCAGCCAGCGGAACGACAATACCTGATTACAATCGAGCCATTCACAGTGTACAGATACATAGAAACATAGAAACATAGAAAATAGGTGCAGGAGTAGGCCATTCGGCCCTTCGTGCCTGCACCGCCATTCAATATGATCATGGCTGATCATCCAACTCAGTATCCCGTACCTGCCTTCTCTCCATACCCCCTGATCCCTTTAGCCACAAGGGCCACATCTAACTCCCTCTTAAATATAGCCAATGAACTGGCCTCAACTACCTTCTGTGGCAGAGAATTCCACAGATTCACCACTCTCTGTGTGAAAAAATACTTTCTCATCTCGGTCCTAAAAGACTTCCCCCTTATCCTTAAACTGTGACCCCTTGTTCTGGACTTCCCCAACATCGGGAACAATCTTCCTGCATCTAGCCTGTCCAACCCCTTAAGAATTTTGTAAATTTCTATAAGATCCCCCCTCAATCTTCTAAATTCCAGCGAGTACAAGCCGAGTCTATCCAGTCTTTCTTCATATGAAAGTCCTGCCATCCCAGGAATCAATCTGGTGAACCTTCTCTGTACTCCCTCTATGGCAAGAATGTCTTTCCACAGATTAGGAGACCAAAACTGTACGCAATACTCCAGGTGTGGTCTCACCAATGCCCTGTACAACTGCAGCAGAACCTCCCTGCTCCTATACTCAAATCCCCTCGCTATGAATGCCAACATACCATTTGCTTTCTTCACTGCCTGCTGCACCTGCACGCCTACTTTCAATGACTGGTGTACCACGACACCAATGACTGGTGTACCACGACACCAATGACTGGTGTACCACGACACCAATGACTGGTGTACCACGACACCAATGACTGGTGTACCACGACACCAATGACTGGTGTACCACGACACGACATGATAAGGGAATAAAGTTTAGTGCAAGGTAAAGCCAGCAAAGTCCGATTTAAAGGGTCTGTCCCAGTTACGCGACTATTAAGGCGACTGCCATTGACTGTTAAAGTCGTAGCAGATCGCCGAAATTTTCTTTTACACCACGACAATGACCACGACAGTGACCACGACAATGACCATGACAGTGACCACGACAATGACCACGACAATGACCACGACAATGACCACGACAATGACCACGACAGTGACCACGACAATGACCACGACAATGACCACGACAATGACCACGATAGTGACCACGACAATGACCAACACAATGACCACGACAATGACCACGACAGTGACCACGACAGTGACCACGACAATGACCACGACAATGACCACGACAATGACCACGACAATGACCACGACAATGACCACGACAATGACCGCGACAGTGACCGCGACAGTGACCACGACAATGAAAACGACATTGACCACGACAGTGACCACGACAGTGACCACGACAGTGACCATGACAATGACCACGACAATGACCACGACAATGACCACGACAATGCCGAGTCAGGTCGATACAAGTCACTTTTGTTGTGAAACTAGCACCTGGCTTAGAGATTACACCGTCTTCGGAAACATCGCGAGATTCTCACGCTTACCTGACCGTCAAACTGCCGCCTCCGATCCACCCGTCAAATGTCCCGACGGTAAATAAATTGGTTAAACAAAACTATCTTCTGGTATCTTCAAATGCCTTTTCTTAATTTAATATTACGTGCTTCTAAACGCATCTGCGACAACCTAGCAAACCTGGGGACAGCGTGCGACAGACAGCGCCCGCAATAAGCTACGATACCTGGCGACAAGCCAGCTGACGCACAGAAATTTCTATCTGGAAAGTTTTTCCGCGATGCGCCGAGATCCGCTACGATTCATTGAAGACTCCTCACGATCATGCTCGCCCACGACACCCCGGCAAACGTTCAGCAACAGCCTAGTCACCAGCAGTCGCCTTAACATCACCTACGTGGGACAGGCCCTTAATGATCTTGGTGAGATGTAGGAGCGTGGAGCCATTGTGAAGTGTGATTGTAGATCTGCTTCTGTGGCAAGCACGCAAATAATCGCCTGGGTTGGGGGGTCGGCACGGTGGCACAGCGGGTAGAGCTGCTGCCCTACAATGCCAGAGACCCGGGTTCCATCCCGACTACGGGTGCTGTCTATACGGAGTTTGCATGTTCTTCTTTTGACCGCGTGGGTTTCCTCCACCACTCCAAAGACGTGCAGATAAAAATTGTAAATTGTCCCTAGTGTGTGTAAGATAGTGTTAATGTGTGGGGTATCACAAAATGCTGGAGTAACTCAGCAGGTCAGGCAGCATCTAGGAGAGAAGGAATGTGTGGGGGGGGGGGATCGCTGGGTGACATGGACACGGTGGGCCGAAGGGCCTGTTTCCGCGCTGTATCTCCAACGTCTAAGGGTGCAGTTGTACAGGGCCCTAGTGAGACCGCACCTGGAGTACTGTGTGCAGTTGTACAGGGCCCTAGTGAGACCGCACCTGGAGTACTGTGTGCAGTTGTACAGGGCCCTAGTGAGACCGCACCTGGAGTACTGTGTGCAGTTGTACAGGGCCCTAGTGAGACCGCACCTGGAGTACTGTGTGCAGTTGTACAGGGCCCTAGTGAGACCGCACCTGGAGTACTGTGTGCAGTTGTACAGGGCCCTAGTGAGACCGCACCTGGAGTACTGTGTGCAGTTGTACAGGGCCCTAGTGAGACCGCACCTGGTGTACTGTGTGCAGTTGTACTGGGCCCTAGTGAAACCGCACCTGGACTACTGTGTGCAGTTGTACAGGGCCCTAGTGAGACCGCACCTGGAGTACTGTGTGCAGTTGTACAGGGCCCTAGTGAGACTGCACCTGGAGTACTGTGTGCAGTTTTGGTCTCCAAATTTGAGGAAGGATATTCTTGCTATTGAGGGCGTGCAGCGTAGGTTTACTAGGTTAATTCCCGGAATGGCGGGACTGTCATATGTTGAAAGACTGGAGCGACTAGGTTTGTATACACTGGAATTTAGAAGGATGAGAGGGGATCTTATCGAAACGTATAAGATTATTAAGGGGTTGGACACGTTAGAGGCAGGAAACATGTTCCCAATGTTGGGGGAGTCCAGAACAAAGGGCCACAGTTTAAGAATAAGGGGCAGGCCATTTAGAACGGAGATGAGGAAAAACTTTTTCAGTCAGAGAGTTGTGAATCTGTGGAATTCTCTGCCTCAGAAGGCAGTGGAGGCCAATTCTCTGAATGCATTCAAGAGAGAGCTAGATAGAGCTCTTAAGGATAACGGAGTCAGGGGGTATGGGGAGAAGGCAGGAACGGGGTTCTGATTGAGAATGATCAGCCATGATCACATTGAATGGCGGTGCTGGCTCGAAGGACCGAATGGCCTCCTCCTGCACCTACTGTCTATTGTCTAAAGTAAAATCTTTAGTGTTCTACCTGCCCGACCTTCTGCTAGGAGATGCTGAGGTGCCTGGCTGCAGGAGGTGGCTTTCCTGATGTGGGAACGACATACGGTGGGACTGCAGTCCAGGCTTTCACTGCTTGGTGGGAGACAGCTCGACCAGGGGCAGACTAGACAGGGGGACTGGCAGACCACTGTGCCTGAACCTCACTGAAGTGCTGCAGCCACAGAATCCATCAGCTTGCCGAATCCACATTCAGATCAGACTCAGGCTCAGATTAGTTTTTACTCATATACACCAGGGTGTGATGAATTGTCTTGTTCCCTTGAACCTGATAAAGCACACATTGTACATGCTAATGATGAATTCACAAATAAATACAATGGCAAGTGGGAAGAGGAGAATGGGGCAAGATTGTAGTACTATCTGGAGCAGTGCAAGAGAATATCAACGCACAACAATGGAATTAATTAATGTGCTTGATACATAGAAATATCGAGACATAGAAACAAAGAAACATAGAAAATAGGTGCAAGAGTAGGCCATTCAGCCTTTCCAGCCAGCACCGCCATTCAATATGGATAGGTAACGTTTTGGGTTAAGATCCTTCTTCAGAAGAATGGCGTTGACCTAAAACGTCACTTATCCATGTTCTCCACAGATGCTGCCTGACCCGCTGGGTTACTCCAGCACTCTGTGAAACGTCACCTATCCATGTTCTCCACAGATGCTGCCTGACCCGCTGAGTTACTCCAGCACTCTGTGAAACGTCACCTATCCATGTTCTCCACAGATGCTGCCTGACCCGCTGAGTTACTCCAGCACTCTGTGAAACGTCACCTATCCATGTTCTCCACAGATGCTGCCTGACCCGCTGAGTTACTCCAGCACTCTGTGTCCTTTGCAGTTTTAAACCCATGCCTTGTGTGGCAGTGAACAAATCACCTGTAATTAAAGTATTAAAGTGTTGGATGCTACAGGTCAGGCAGCATCTGTGGAAGGAGAGGCAGCTAATGATTCTTGTCAAGACATCCAGCCAGCCAGCTTCCAATCACCCTGGAGAGATTGCTGCCTTTTGTAGCACAGGCAGATGCAGGCAGAATATTAATGCAGCTGGCAAGCCCTGTCACTGGGAGAAACCATTTACAGGCTGGTGTGGATCTAGTGAGCTAACCGGCCTACACTTCCCCGAGGACCTGGGACTGAGCTGTGGACATGTGTGCACTAAAGAATGACCACTCTCCGTACAAACAGTCACAAAGCCAGAAACACCAACAACAGCTTCAAGTGACTGTTGGCAACCATCAGTGTAACTTGGAAAGTCCTGCCTCTGTATTCAGCCAACATTTTATTTATATTTAATCTCTTTAGAACGAGCCTTGCTCTCTCTGCAAAGATAATGTTTATTTGAAATATGCTAAATATCCTTGCCTCCGTGCCTGCCTTCCCCGCCACACTTGGCTCTACGGACTAACGTTACATGGTTCCTGCCTCTGCATTTTGTTTAATATGATTTATGTCTGCATTAATTCTGGGTCTTGCCTCTTCAAACTTGTCAATCAGATTGTCCAATTGTTTGGAATGTTTCTAGGGAATTAGTTTTGAAATGAGGAATGGCGTGCATGAGGATGGAAACAAGAACAGGCACGAAATCAGAAAGTGTTCACTTCTCTGGTAACCTAACATTCATTCATCTGCAGAATATCCCCCCTCATCCATTGCTGTCTTCAATAGACAATAGACAATAGACAACAGGTGCAGGAGTAGGCCATTCGGCCCTTCGAGCCAGCACCACCATTCAATGTGATCATGGCTGATCATTCTCAATCAGTACCCCGTTCCTGCCTTCTCCCCATACCCCCTGACTCCGCTATCCCTAAGAGCTCTATCTACCTCTCTCTTGAATGCATTCAGAGAATTGGCCTCCACTGCCTTCTGAGGCAGAGAATTCCACAGATTTACAACTCTCTGACTGAAAAGGTTTTCTTCATCTCCATTCTAAATGCCCTACCCCTTATTCTTAAACTGTGGCCCCTGGTTCTGGACTCCCCCAACATTAGGAACATGTTTCCTGCCTCCAACGTGTCCAACCCCTTAATAATCTTATACGTTTCGATAAGATCCCCTCTCATCCTTCTAAATTCCAGTGTATACAAGCCTAGTCGCTCCAGTCTTTCAACATATTCCCGCCATTCCGGGAATTAACCTAGTGAACCTACGCTGCATACCCTCAATAGCAAGAATATCCATGTTTCCTGCCTCTAATGTGTCCAACCCCTTAATAATCATACGTTTCGAGTTGAGTATAGGAGCAAAGAGGTCCTTCTGCAGTTGTACAGGGCCCTAGTGAGACCGCACCTGGAATACTGTGTGCAGTTGTACAGGGCCCTAGTGAGACCGCACCTGGAGTACTGTGTGCAGTTGTACAGGGCCCTAGTGAGACCGCACCTGGAGTACTGTGTGCAGTTGTATAGGGCCCTAGTGAGACCGCACCTGGAGTACTGTGTGCAGTTGTACAGGGCCCTAGTGAGACCGCACCTGGAGTACTGTGTGCAGTTTTGGTCTCCAAATTTGAGGAAGGATATTCTTGCTATTGAGGACGTGCAGCGTAGGTTTACTAGGTTAATTCCTGGAATGGCGGGACTATCATATGTTGAACGACTGGAGCGACTAGGCTTGTATACACTGGAATTTAGAAGGATGAGAGGAGATCTAATCGAAACGTATAAGATTATTAAGGGGTTGGACACGTTAGAGGCAGGAAACATGTTCCCAATGTTGGGGGAGTCCAGAACAAGGGGCCACAGTTTAAGAATAAGGGGTAGGCCATTTAGAACTGAGATGAGGAAAAACATTTTCAGTCAGAGAGTTGTGAATCTGTGGAATTCTCTGCCTCAGAAGGCAGTGGAGGCCAATTCTCTGAATGCATTCAAGAGAGAGCTAGATCGAGCTCTTAAGGATAGCGGAGTCAGGGGGTATGGGGAGAAGGCAGGAACGGGGTACTGATTGAGAATGATCAGCCATGATCACATTGAATGGCGGTGCGTACAGGCTCGAAGGGCCGAATGGCCTCCTCCTGCACCTATTGTCTATTATCAATATTGACTTAAACTATCCTCAACCTCATGCGGAGGAGTGTAGAATAATTGGTTTGGTGTATGTGTAAGTTGTCTCTAGTGTGTGTAGGATAGTGTTAGTGTGCGGGGATCGTTGGTCGGCACGGACTCTGTGGGCCGAAGGGCCTGTTTCCGCGTTGTATCTGTAAACTAAACTCAATTAAGCAGAGATGATTGAATCACACCTGTTCCCTGTGTGTGAAAGTGACCTCCTGAAAGTGTTGATTGTCAGCCCGGTCAAACCATCTGTAATGCTGGGCACATTTAAACCAGCGCTTTACAACACTCTGATCAATAAACTTGTAAAAAGGAATCTCTCGCACCTGCTCCCTTCACACAACTCAGCCACTCGGGGGGTTTAGTCCATCATCGCTCCGATCTCCGATTCACTCTCGGCCTTCTGGTGATGGTGGGGCTGTGGGTGGAGATGGACTGTTCAGGGTGGGGAGCATGCAGACAACAGCTGGACTCAGAGCTGACCGACCCACCACAACAAGTTCACAAGTTCATCAGTGATAGGAGTAGGATTGGGCCATTCAGCCCATCGAGTCCACTCTGTCATTCAATCATGGCTGATCTATCTCTGCCTCCTAATACCATTTTCCTGCCTTCTCCCCATAACCCTTGACAACCGTTCCAATACACATTACACATCTACTCACAAATACACGCACACACACACATAATATATACTAGACCAAATGGACCCATTGGGCCCAAACCTCTCCTGCATTGGTGCAGCACCCTCTCCTCTCCCCTCCCTCCCTCCCCCATCCCCACCCTCCCTCCCTCCCCTCCCCCCTCCTCCCCTCCCCCCTCCCCACCCTCCCTCCCTCCCCCTCCCCCTCTCCCCCACCACTCCATCCCCCTCAACCCTCCTTATCCTCTCCCTTTACCCCTCCCCCTTCCTCCCCCCATTTTAAACTTTAAAATGTGAATAACTTTATAAATATAACACCGACTTCAATGAAACTTCTACCATCAGCACCAAAGGGATGACGGTGAGTAAGGTGGGCCTGAAATTGTCGCGCTATCGTGTACCCCTTTGGCTGTAGTTCAGGAACAAACAAACGAGAGTTTTCGTATATAGATGTGATCTATTTATAGGGCGTGTCCGCACCCAAGATGAGGTGTTCCATACGTGGACACCCAAGATGTCCCCCCTTGTTCCCCCTCATTATTTAGGGAATGGGGGTTCCTCTAGCCCATGATAGATGAGGCCCTCACTCGTGTCTCCTCGGTACCCCACAGCTCCGCCCTTTCTCCCCCTGCCCCTAGTCGCAACACAGACAGAGCCCCCCTAGTCCTGACCTTCCACCCATCAGCCATCACATACAACACACAATCCTCCAAGATCTTCGCCACCTCCGATGGGAATCCCACCTCTAGCCACATCTTCCCATCTCCACCCCTTTCCACCTTCCGCAGAGACCGTCCCGTCCACAACTCCCTGGTTAACTCGCCCCTTCCCACCCAAACCACCCCCTCCCCAGGTACCTTACCCTGCAACTGCAGAAGATGCAACACCTGTCCCTGTACCTCCTCCCTCGACTCTGTCCAGGGACCCCGACTGTCCATTCAGGTTAGGCAGAGGTTCACTTGCACCTCCTCCAACCTCATCTACTGTATCCGTTGTTCAAGATGTGGACTCTTATACATCGCCGAGATCGCCAGGTTGGGCGATCGTTTCGCTGAACACCTTCGCTCAGTCTGCCTGGACCTACCTGATCTCCCGGTTGCCAAACACTTTAATTCTCCTTCCCATTCCCACACTGACCTTTCTGTCTCGGTTTAGTTTAGTTTAGAGATACAGCATGGAAACGGGCCCTTCGACCCACAGATTCCGCTCCGACCAGCGATCCCCGCACATTAACACTATCCTACACACACTAGGGACAATTTACATTTGTACCAAGCCAATTAGCCTACAGACGTGCACATCCTTGGAGTGTGGGAGGAAACCGAAGATCTCGGAGAAAACCCACGCAGGTCACGTACAAATTCTGTACAGACAGCGCCCGTAGTCGGGATGGAACCCGGGTCTCTGGCACTGTGAGGCAGCAGCTCTACCCGCTGCACCACCGTGGCCACCCGTCTCCTCCATTGTCCGAATGAGGCTAAAGGCAAATTGGAGGATCTGTGGTGATAGATGCCGCCTTGTTGAGGCAGCGCCCAGCGTGGATGTTCTCCATGGTGGGGAGGGATGCATGGAACGAGAGGTCATGGCCACTCCTCACAACTCGTCGTGCTGAAGGAGATAACGTGGATTTAAAATCCACTCCAAATGGACCTTGATGGCAAGCCCCCGTAGTATTCCACAACTTATTGTCTGTCGGCTGCAGAGAGGAGGTCACAAGTCAACAACGAATTATTTTTGTTTTCCAAACCATCATCCGATTTCAAAGAACAAGCTGTTACTGATGTTTGTGTTTCCCCACTCTCTGCAAATGAGGCCACTTTCATGTGGAAATTGAAGAGGATTAAACATAAGAAGTAAAACATCGCTGGAACTAATTATGTAACGTGAAATGATGCCCGGTCGTTTGTAATTACTGCCTATATTCACAGAGGACTGGATGTGACCGCCTCCCCTCTTCACAGGTTCAATGTCAACATTGTTAAGAGTAGCGCAGATGCAGATTTGCGTTGAGATGCCTGGTGAATGTGACACACCAACTCCTGCCCACACAATCTCTGTTTCACACTCAGGCTCCTTCTGTGAAGAAAACACAGGTAAAGTGACGGAGGAAATCGGTTTCGAAATTCACTCCATGTCTTGGAGAAGCGAGGAACTGCAGATGTTGGAATTCGGAAGATCAGACATGATCATGTTGAATGGCGGTGCGTACAGGCTCGAAGGGCAGAATGGCCTACTCCTGCACCTATTTTCTATGTTTCTATGTTTCTATGTTTCTCTCCATCTTCATCACTCCCTGATTAGCTTAGTTTAGTTTAAAGAAACAGCACAGAAACAGGCCCTTCGGCCCACCGAGTCTGCGCCGACCAGCGATCCCCGCACACTAAACTATCCTACACACACTAGGGACAATTTACACTTATTCCAATCAAATTAACCTATAAACCCGGAGTGTGGGAGGAAACCGAAGGTCTCGGAGAAAACCCACGTGGACGCACAAACGTACAAACTCCGTACCAAACGTACCAACCCTCTGGCTAAAGCAATTCCTCCTCATCCCCATTCTCAAGGTATGTCCTTGCATTCTGAGGCTGTGCCCTCTGGTCCTAGACGCTCCCACTAGTGGAACCTTCATGAGCTGTAAGAAGGGAAATTAAAGGCCTCGTTGGTCACAGCAGGAAAAGCAACCACGGATGAAACATTCCCGTCTCCAGGCAGGTCAAGGTCAAAGCCATAAGGCCATCTCTCACAGGTCAAGGTCAAAGCCACACGGCCATCTCTCACAGGTCAAGGTCAAAGCCACACGGTCATCTCTCACAGGTCAACATCAAAGCCACACGGTCATCTCTCACAGGTCAACGTCAAAGCCACAAGGCCATCTCTCATAGGTCAAGGTCAAAGCCACACGGTCATCTCTCACAGGTCAAGGTCAAAGCCACACACCATCTCTCACAGGTCAAGGTCAAAGCCACACGGTCATCTCTCACAGGTCAAGGTCAAAGCCACACGCCATCTCTCACAGGTCAACATCAAAGCCACAAGGTCATCTCTCACAGGTCAACGTCAAAGCCACACGCCATCTCTCAGAGGTCAAGTCAAAGCCACAAGGCCATCTCTCACAGGTCAACATCAAAGCCACAAGGCCATCTCTCACAGGTCAAGGTCAAAGCCACAAGGTCATCTCTCACAGGTCAACATCAAAGCAACAAGGCCATCTCTCACAGGTCAAGTCAAAGCCACAAGGCCATCCCTCACAGGTCAAGGTCAAAGCCACAAGGTCATCCCTCACAGGTCAACATCAAAGCCACAACGCCATCTCTCACAGGTCAACATCAAAGCCACACGGTCATCTCTCACAGGTCAAGTCAAAGCCACAAGGCCATCTCTCACAGGTCAATGTCAAAGCCACAAGGTCATCTCTCGCAGATGGACAATGCCAACAGGTCTGTTCCTCAAGGAGGGGCCATGGAGGAGTTTCCTAGTGTAGCTACACAACGCTGGATGATAAGGACTATTGACTATTGAACATTGGCAACGTTTAGTTCAATGCTCATCCCTTAACGAGCCCCACCACTTGATCACTAAAACAGCTTTTTTTCTTAGTACAGACTGATTCTATCTTTATTCAATTGAAGAATTTGAACAAACAGTTTGTCACTAATTTGCAGAATTTGGCGGAGAAATCGACCCTGGCCTTGTGTGAAATCTATGTGGCCACCTCTCTCTCTCTCGCCTTCCCATGGAATCATCTATTGACCCGATCATTCAAAATAGGAAATAACTATTGATGAACCACTCAGCTTCCAGTCTGTGCTCTCAGCGATTTTCTGTAAATTGGTTTATAATAATAATAATAATACATTTTATTTATATAGCGCTTTTCATATACTCAAAGACGCTTTACAGAGATTTTGAGAACATAGGGAAATTAATAAATAGATAAATAAGTAAATAAATAAATGAACAGAGAAAGGAGACAGTAGGTGAGGTGACCTTCAGTGGTTGAAGGCAGTACTGAACAGGTGAGACTTCAGTGATGTTTTGAATGTGGTGAGTGTGGGGGAGTCTCTAACGGTTTGGGGTAGTGAGTTCCATAGGGTGGGAGCAGCGATGGAGAAAGCCCTGTCCCCCCAGGATCTGAGTTTAGTCCGGATGTGGGGGGATAGGAGATTGGCAGCGGCAGAGCGGAGGGTGCAGGTGGGAGTGTGCCTGTGGAGGAGGTCGGTCAGGTAGGATGGGGCCAGGTTATGGAGGGCTTTGTAGGTTATGAGGAGGATTTTGTACTGGATTCTCTGGGGGATGGGGAGCCAGTGGAGTTTATAAAGGACGGGGGTGATATGGTCACGGATCGAGGTGTGTGTGAGTAGACGGGCAGCGGAGTTTTGAATGTATTGAAGTTTATTGATGATTTTTGAGGGTGCGCCATAGAGGAGGCTGTTGCAGTAGTCCAGACGGGAGGTGATGAAGGCGTGGATGAGGGTTTCTGCAGCTGTGGAGGAGAGGGATGGACGGAGACGGGCAATGTTTTTGAGGTGGAAGAAGGCTGTCTTTGTGATGTGTTTGATGTGTTTGTCGAAGGAGAGGGTTTGATCAAGGATGATTCCAAGATTCCGGATGTGAGGTGAGGTGAGGTGGATACTGGGAGACCATCAATGTTGAGGATGAAGTTTTGGGTGGATTTGGTGAGCATTTTTGGACCAATGATGATGATTTCAGATTTGTTGCAATTGAGTTTGAGGAAGTTTGATTGAAGCCAAGATTTTATTTCAGTAATGCAGTTTGTCAGTGTAGAGTGTGTGGTGGAGGAGATTGACTTGGTGGAGATGAGGAGCTGGATATCATCGGCGAAGCAGTGGAAGTTGAGACCATGACGGCGGATTAATTGACCAAGGGGGAACAGGTAGAGGATGAAGAGGAGGGGGCCAAGGACTGAGCCTTGGGGGACACCTTGGGGGAGGGGAGCGGTGGGGGATTTACAGTTGTTAATGGAGATGAACTGGTGTCTGTCAGAGAGGTAAGATTTAAACCAGGATAGGGCTGTGCCGGTGATGTTAAGGGAGGTTTCAAGTCGGGTGAGGAGAATGGAGTGATTTATGGTGTCAAAGGCGGCGCTGAGGTCAAGTAGGATGAGGATGTTGAGGTTGCCAGCGTCGGAGGAGAGGAGAATGTCGTTTGTGATTTTGAGGAGCGCAGTTTCAGTACAGTGGTTGGAGCGGAATCCGGATTGGAAAGTTTCATACAGGTTATTGGTAGAGAGGTGGTATTTTAGTTGGGAAGCTACAGCACGTTCCAAAACTATGGGGAAATATTGAAGAGAATCAGACAGTGGAGAGAACAATGAGTGGAGGTGAGATGGGTCAACTTGGCCGGCAATCTTCGCTTGCAGCTCCTGGCCATTTCCTACCTGTTTACCAGGTGTGGCATTTACCAAGGTCAGGCCACGGCCCACACAACCAGATCAGTTCATTTTAGTTTACTGTCACGTGTACAATGAAAATATATTGTTGCGTGCCAACCAGCTAGCAGAAAGACAAATCATGGCTACAAACGAGCCATTCACAGTGTATAACATACAGTTTAAATTCCATTAGGAATATTTTGGAGGACCAAGAACCAAGAATAACGTTTAGTGCAAGGCAAAGCCAGCAAAGACCGATCAAATATAATCCAAGTAGTGTAGGAAAATAACTGCAGATGCTGGTACAAATCGAAGGTATCACAAAGTGCTGGAGTAACTCAGCAGGTCAGGCAGCATCTAGGAGAGAAGGAATGGGTGACGTTTCGGGTCGAGCCCCTTCTTCAGACTGAAATAGAGACAATAGACAATAGGTGCAGGAGGAGGCCATTCGGTCCTTCGAGCCAGCACCACCATTCAATGTGATCATGGCTGATCATTCTCAATCAGTACCCCGTTCCTGCCATCTCCCCATACCCCCTGACTCCGCTATCCTTAAGAGCTCTATCCAGCTCTCTCTTGAATGCCCAAGGATCCCCTGACTCTATGTGAAACCCACGCAGGTCACGGGGAGAAGGTACAAACTCCGTACAGACAGCGCCCGTAGTCAGGATGAACCCGGGTCTCTGGCGCTGTAAGCACAGTAAGGCAGCAACTCTACCGCTGCGCCACCGCGCAACATCTGTGTTCTGAGCTGGCTCGCCCTGGAAATGAGCGGCGATGAATTATTAATCGTGTTTTTCAGAAAACTCGGAATTGAACCCGGAGCGCAGTGGCTCAGCAACATGTGTCAGCAAACTCACTCTATCTTCATCAGCCACAGTCTTTTAAAAATGTCAAAAACACCCGCACTGCACATAATTCAATGTCACCGGTTTAATCAAATTCATTAACTTTGTGTAAAAGCACCTCCTGAACATGATCTAAATCACTTGCACAAAGTAATCTCCAGTCAGGAGCAGGGCTAGGAGAGGTTGAAATGCAGCAGAGTTGTAGATACACATTCCCCAGAGTCTGAAGAAGGGTCTCGACCCAAAACCTCACCCATCCCTTGTTCTCCAGAGATGCTGTCTGACCCGCTGAGTTACTCCAGCTTTTTGTGTCCATCTTCGGTTCCAAAGGTTCCTCCCTCACTCTATCTTGATGCAAGTGCCAAGCCCAGAGTGTATAAAATCAGGAGAGGAATAGATCGGGGAGATTCACAGAGCCTCTTACCCAGAGTGGGGGAGTCGAGAACCAGAGGACATAGGTTTAAGGTGAGGGGGGAAAGATTTTATAGGACTCTGAGGGGTAACGTTGCCACACAAAGGGTGGTGGGTGTATGGAACGAGCTGCTGGAGGCAGTAGTTGAGGCTGGGACTATCCCAACATTTGAGAAGCAATGAACAGGTACATGGATAGGACAGGTTTAGAGGGATATGAACCAAACGCAGTCAGGTGGAACTAGTGTAGATGGGACATGTTGGCCGGTGTACACAAGTTGGGCTGGAGGGCCTGTTTCAACACTGTATCACTGTGACTCTATGACTCTGTGACTCTGATTCTATGTGAAATAAATCACTCAGTGACCATTTGACCAGGGCTTCGGTGGACAATGTGTCCTGGACCAAACACATTGAAGTGACAGTACAAAACACACAAAGACGGTAGACACAAAATGCTGGAGTAACTCAGCGGGTCAGGCAGCATCTCTGGAGAACATGGATAGGTGACGTTTCACAGAGTGCTGGAGTAACTCAGTGGGTCAGGCAGCATCTGTGGAGAACATGGATAGGTGACGTTTCACAGAGTGCTGGAGTAACTCAGCGGGTCAGGCAGCATCTCTGGAGAGAAGGAATGGGTGACGTTTCGGGTCGAGACCCTTCTTCAGACTGATGTCAGGGGAGGGGGTGGGACAAAGATAGGATGTAGTAGGAGACAGGAAGACAGTGGGAGAACTGGGAAGGGGGAGGGGTAAGAGAGGAAGAGAGGAGCTATCTGAAGTTATCAGATACTTCCTCAAGACACTGAGGAAATTCCAACTAATCTTCCCAACTTCTACAAAGCTCCAACTGGATTGTATCACAGCCTAGGTTGGCAACAGCCCTGCCCAAGAGAGCAAGAGCTCTCCCACCCCCAAGCCCTCAATTCCACTTTACCCCCCCTCTTCCCCCACCCCGTCCCCTTTCTGCCCACATCCCTCCAGCTTTACATTTCACTCCTCCTCCTCTCTCCGTATCTGACCCCCTTTTATCTCCTTTTCACCTCCAACCTTTGTCTCTTACTCCACCCATCTGCCAATCGCCCCTCCCAATCAACTCTATCCACCTATCACTCTCCGAGCTTTATCCTGCCCCCACCTCTCTTTTCCAGCTTTCTCATCTGCGGTCCATCAGTCTGAGGAAGGGTCCCGACCCGAAACGTTGCCTGTCCATTCTCTCCACAGACGCTGCCTGACCCGCTGAGCTCCTGTGTGTTTTGTTGAAGATTCCAGCATCTGCAATCCCTTGTGTCTGCGGCACTTTGAGCATCTGTATAACTAATAAATTGTTAAGCCCCTAACCTTTTCATCGCTCTTTGCCTTTTCTCCATTGTTAATACTAATCACGGCTAACATTTAGATTCAGGGAGCACATCTGTTCATCACTTGAATAACTTTCATCCAGCTGTTCGTTGGCCACCGACTGTTCATCTAATTGGTTCATTCAGCATTCCTGTTATATTATTTTTAATTTACATTTATTCACCGTATGCCAGCCCCCGATCTCTCTCACCTTGAAACACCACTAAACCTGTAGAGCTGTCCAGTGAGGACACAGGCCCTTCGGCCCACATTGTCTGTGCTAACCAACTTGGCATACTGGCTAGATCCCTTTGCCTGCATTTGTCCCAAGTCCCTCAGCCCCACCACCCCCAGCAGAGTGTTCCAGGCACCCACCACCCCCAGCAGAGTGTTCCAGGCACCCACCACCCCCAGCAGAGTGTTCCAGGCACCCACCACCCCCAGCAGAGTGTTCCAGGCACCCACCACCCTCTGTGTAAAATACCTGCCCCACACATCCCATTTAATCTCTGCCCTTCTCATCTAGAAAACAATGCCTTCCAATCTTTGATATTTCCACTCTGGGACTGACTCTTTCCACCGACTGACTCTTTGATTATTGAATGGGGCTAGAGGGGTTGAATGGCCTCCCCCACTTCTGCAGTCACCCCAGTGCTCAAGGGTGGCACAGCGGGTAGAACTGCTGCCTCACAGCACCAGAGACCCGGGTTCGATCCCGACTACGGGCCCTGTCTGTACGGAGTTTGCACGTTCTCCCCGTGACCTGCGTGGGTTTTCTCCGAGATCTTCGGTTTCCTCCCACACTCCAAAGACGTGCAGGTTTGTAGGTTAATTGGCTGGGTAAATGTAAAATTGGCCCTGGTGTGTGTAGGATAGTGGCAGTGTGCCGAGACCGCTGGTCAGCACGGGGCTCGGTGGGCCGAAGGGCCTGTTTGCGCGCTGTATCTCTAAATCAAAACTGCACTCAAAGATGTAAGCTTCTTCACTGTGGGATGAATAATGTGTGAGCTCAAAGCAAGAGCAAGGCTGATAAACCCAACGGGACAGGAATTAGACCAGTCAAAGCTCCGAGCTTTAATTTCCTTGTACACTTTGGTGCGCTGATAGGGAAGGAGCTTTGCATTAATGATTGCTTGGATGACCATGTCTGCAGATCAGTCATGAACAGTGTATGACTCCGAGACTCCTCGTCACTGGCACAGAGAACAACCGCACACCAATACATTCATGTCAACATCCTTTACATCATCCCTTTACAGGACAAAGGTTCACCTGCACCTTCTCCAACCTCATCTATTGCATCCACTGCTCTAGATGTCAACTTCTTTACATCTGCGAAACCAAACGCAGGCTCGGCGATCGTTTCGCTCAACACCTGCGCTCGGTCCGCCTTAACCAAACTGATCTCCCGGTGGCTGAGCACTTCAACTCCCCCTCCCACTCCCAGTCTGACCTTTCTGTCATGGGCCTCCTCCAGTGCCATAGTGAGGCCCACCGGAAATTGGAGGAACAGCACCTCATATTTCGCCTGGGCAGCTTGCAGCCCAGTGGTATGAACATCGACTTCTCCAACTTTAGATAGTTCCTCTGTCCCTCCCTTCCCCTCCTCCTTCCCAGATCTCCCTCTATCTTCCTGTCTCCACCTATATCCTTCCTTTGTCCCACCCCCCCCTGACATCAGTCTGAAGAAGGGTCTCGACCCGAAACGACACCCATTCCTTCTCTCCCGAGATGCTGCCTGACCCGCTGAGTTACTCCAGCACTTTGTGAAATAAATATCCTCCAATTTGCGGTGGGCCTCACTATGGCACTGGAGGAGGCCCATGACAGAAAGGTCAGACTGGGAGTGGGAGGGGGAGTTGAAGTGCTCAGCCACCGGGAGATCAGGTTGGTTAAGGCGGACTGAGCGAAGGTGTAAAATATCCTTTACATCCTTTATAATTTCAAATTTGCAGAAACAAAAGTTTTTCTTGGCCCCTGAACCAGAGCATTGCACCTCCCCGCAGTGTTGCACCTGCAGTTCCCATCAGAACCTTCATTAGGCTACCATGCATAATGCATCAGGTGTTCCAGCCCACCCTGCCCCACCCCAGACCAAGCAGCATTCCTCATGAGTGCAGTACAGGCACTGAGCTGGCCCAGAGTAAGGGAATCAAGGACCAGAGGGTGTGAGTTTAGGGTGAAGGGGAAACTATTTAATAGGAATCTGAGGGGTAACATTTTCACACAGAGGGTGGCGGGTGTATGGAACGAGCTGCCAGAGGAGGTAGTTGAGGCTGGGACTACAATACAATACAATACAATATACCTTTATTGTCATTGTACAGGGGTACAACGAGATTGGGAATGCGCCTCCCATACGATGCAATAAATTAATTAGCTAATCAGTATAAATTTATACAACCCAGTGAAACAAAATTAGAAACAGTTTAAAACGGTATAAAGTGCAAGTAGATCTGTGCCGGTTCACTGTGCGAAGTGACCATCCAACTCAGCAGGACCGGTTCATAGCAGCTATGGCCCTGGGGATGAAGCTGTTCCTGAGTCTGGAGGTGCGGGCGTAGAAGGCCTTGTATCGTCTGCCCGATGGTAGAAGTTTGAACAGACTGTTGCAGGGGTGTGAAGAGTCTTTGTGGATGCTGGTGGCTTTTCTGAGGCATCGTGTGTTGTAGATGCCCTCCAAGGCTGGTAGCTGTGTTCCCAACATTTAAGAAAACAGTTAGACAGGTACGTGGATAGGACAGGTTTGGAGGGATATGGACCAAGCGCAGGCAGGTGGGACTAGGGTAGCTGGGACATGTTGGCCGATGTGAGGAAGTTGGGCCGAAGGGCCTGTTTCCATGCTGTATTGCTCTATGGCTCCATGACTATGACTCTGGGCCTCTAATGTGCCAATCCTTTGCTACTGCCTGCTCTTAACTCTGAGCATCATCCTACAAAAGGTGCAGGAGAGATTATTTTAACAGAGGTTTAGTTTAGTTTAGAGATACATCCCGGAAATAGGCCCTTCGGCCCACCTAGTCCGTGCCGACTAGCGATCCCCACACACTAATACTACCCAACACACTAGGGACAATTTTACATTTACACCAAGCCAATTAACCTACAAACCTGCACGTCTTTGGAGTGTGGGAGGAAACCGAAGATCTCGGGGAAAACCCACGCAGGTCACGGGGAGAACGTACAAACTCCGTACAGACAGCACACGTAGTCGGGATCGAACCCGGGTCTCTGGCGCTGTGAGGCAGCAGCTCTACCCGCTGCACCACTGTGGAGTGGTGGGTACCTGGAACACACTGCTGGGTAATGGTGGAGGCAGATACTAGAGGCCACTGTCTCAGAGTAAAAGGATGTACCTTTAGAGTGGACATGGGGAGGAATTTCTTTAGTCAGAGGGTGGTGAATCTATAGAATTCTTTGCCACAGAAGGCTGTGGAGGCCAAGTCAGTGGATATTTTTAAGGCAGAGATAGATAGATTCTTGATTAGTACGGATGTCAGGGGTTATGGGGAGAAGGCAGGAGAATGGGGTTAGGATGGAGAGATAGATCAGCCATGATTGAATGGCGGAGTAGACTTGATGGGCCGAATGGCCTAATTCTGCTCCTAACACTTATGAGCTAATGTCTCTTCCTTGGGCTGCTGATCTATTTTATGCATTTGTTGAGCATTGCAGTGGTTTCTGAATAGAACTTGTTATTGCAGGTCACATCTCCCCAAGAGCCAATCTTCCCATTCCACATCTTCTCCTGAGATCATTCCTAAGAGGAGAGGATTTATTCACAAAATGCTGGAGTAACTCAGCAGGTCAGGCAGCATCTCGGGGGAGAAGGAATGGGTGACGTTTCGGGTCGAGACCCTTCTTCCTAAGAGGAGAGGTCCTGACCAGTTGCAATCTCTCGACCACTGTGCCATTAACACCTTTGGCAACAACAACAACAGTTGGCAACATCAAATGACAAGTTATCCAGAGAAGAAATTAGACCTCTTTTCGAAGCTGAACATAAAACATAGAACAGAACAGCAAAGAACACAATGTTCAATGTGGAACACGATGCCAAAGCTAAACTAATCTCCTCTGACTGCACTTGATCCATCTCCCTCCACTCTCTGCATATTCACGTGCATATCTAAAAGCCTCTTAAACACCACTATTATATCTGCCTCCACCACTACCCCTGGCAGTGCGTCCAGGCCCCACCCCCCTCTGTGGAACAATCTTGCCCCCCACATCTCCTTTACACTTTGCCCACTCTCATCTTAAAGCCATGCCCTCTGGTCTTTGGCATCTCCACTGTGGGGGAAAGGTTCTGACTGTCTACCCTATCTACGCTTCTCATTATTTTAATACACTTCTATCCAGGTCTCCCTTCAAACTCCAGAGAAATCAATCCAAGTTTGTCTAATCTCTCCTTGTACCTAATGCCCTCTAATCCAGGCAGCGTTCTGATAAACCTCTTCTGCACCCTCTCCAAAGCCTCCACATCCCTCATGTATTGGAGGCGACCACTATAATAGACAATAGACAATAGGTGCAGGAGGAGGCCATTCGGCCCTTCGAGCCAGCACTGCCATTCAATGTGATCATGGCTGATCATTCTCAATAATCCTATCTAATTTAGTTTAGTTTAGAGATACAATGTGGGAACAAGCCCTTCGGCCCACTGAGTCCGCACCGACCAGTGATCCCCACAGATTAACACTATCCTACACACACTAGGTATTTATTTCACATAATGCTGGAGTAACTCAGCAGGTCAGGCAGCATCTCGGGAGAGAAGGAATGGGTGACGTTTCGGGTCGAGACCCTTCTTCAGACTGATGTCAGGGGGGCGGGACAAAGGAAGGATATATGTTTTTTCCCTACACACACTAGGGATAATTTACACTTATACCAAGCCAATTAACCTACAAACCTGTACGTCTTTGGAGAGTGGGAGGAAACTAAAGATCCATGCGGTCGTGGGGAGAACGTGCAAACACTGTGCAGACAGCACCCGTAGTCGGGATCGAACCTGGGACTCTGGCGTTGTAAGGCAGCAACTCTACCGCTGCGCCACCAGTTGATCAGTAGCTTTCCATGCATTTGGAGATTCAATACAATACAAGTGTTGTGCGAATAGACAATAGACAATAGGTGCAGGAGGAGGCCATTCGGCCCTTCGAGCCAGCACCGCCATTCAATGTGATTATGGCTGATCATTCTCAATCAGTACCCCGTTCCTGCCTTCTCCCCATACCCCCTGACTCCGCTATCATTAAGAGCTCTATCTAGCTCTCTCTTGAATGCATTCAGAGAATTGGCCTCCACTGCCTTCTGAGGCAGAGAATTCCACACATTCACAACTCTGACTGAAAAAGTTTTTCCTCATCTCAGTTCTAAATGGCCTACCCCTTATTCTTAAACTGTGGCCCCTTGTTCTGGACTCCCCCAACATTGGGAACATGTTTCCTGCCTCTAACGTGTCCAACTCCTTAATAATCTTATATGTCTCGATAAGATCTCCTCTCATCTCTGCCGGCTGCAGCTGAGATTGGCGTGTCTCTGGTGATGCCAACTCATTCATATATTGGCATCATGCAGATGTGACAGAGGTGGCAGTGGTGACCTCTCCCCGGGGCTCAGTCAGATGTTATAGTCTCCTTGTACTTCATGCACTGAGATCATGAGAAGCAACGATATGGGCGGCACTTTGGCGCAGCGGGTAGAGCTGCTGCCTCACAGCGCCGGAGACCCGGGTTCCATCTGGGTCTATACATAGGGTGCTTGCCTATACGTAGTTTGTACGTTCTCCCCGTTACCTGCGTGGGTTTTCTCCGGGAGCTCCGGTTTCCTCCCACACTTCAAAGACGTGCAGGTTTGTAGATTAATCTGCTTGATAGATGTGTGAATAGTCCCTATGATAATGTTAGTGTGCGAGGATCGTTGGTCGGCACGGACTCGGTGGGCCAAAGGGCCTGTTTACGTGCTGTAACTAAAGACAGCAACTCACTCATATAATGGCACCATGCAGGAATAACAATGGTGGGAGTGGTGACCACTAACCAGGGCACAGTCAGCAGTTATAAACTCCTTGTACTTCATACAATGAGCACAGCTCGCCAAGGTCCCGACAGGTATGTGCTTACGCATCTGACACTTGGTGCAGGTCCATCTGCTGTTATCAGGCAACTGAACCATCCTACCACAACCAGAGAGCAGTCCCCAACTACTATCAGACTATCTTTGATTGGACTGTGCTGGCTTTGCCTTGCACTAAACGTTATTCCCTTATCATGTATCTGTACACTGTGAACAGCTCGATTGTAATCATGCAGTGTCTTTCCGCTGACTGGTTAGCACGCAACAAGTCCGAGTCTGAGCCCCAATCTGAAGAAGGGTCTCGACCCGAAACTTCGCCCATTCCTTCTCTCCATAGATGCTGCCTGACCCAATAGACAATAGACAATAGGTGCAGGAGTAGGCCATTCGGCCCTTCGAGCCAGCACCGCCATTCAATGTGATCATGGCTGATCATTCTCAATCAGTACCCCGTTCCTGCCTTCTCCCCATACCCCCTGACTCCGCTATCCTTAAGAGCTCTATCTAGCTCTCTCTTGAATGCATTCAGAGAATTGGCCTCCACTGCCTTCTGAGGCAGAGAATTCCACAGATTCACAACTCTCTGACTGAAAAAGTTTTTCCTCATCTCAGTTCTAAATGGCCTACCCCTTATTCTTAAACTGTGGCCCCTTGTTCTGGACTCCCCCAACATTGGGAACATGTTTCCTGCCTCTAACGTGTCCAACCCCTTAATAATCTTATACGTTTCGATAAGATCTCCTCTCATCCTTCTAAATTCCACTGAGTTACTCCAGCATTTTGTGTCTATATTCCCTTATTCTGTATCAGTGCTCTGTAAACGGCTCTAGTTTAATCCTGCATTGTCTTTACGCTGACTAGTTAGCACCCAACAACAGAGCTTTTCACTGTACCTCGGTACACGTGACAATAAACTAAACTGAATTGAACATCTGGCGTGTGGAAGCTCAGGAAATACACAGCTGTAAGTTGACAGAGGGATTCCATGGTCTTCTCCTCCCTGAATCCACAAATGTGCACAGATTTAATACACTTAAGAACTGCAAGAGACAAATTTATCTTTCTCTCGCTTTAAAAAGACTTTTAATAATGCAAACTCTTATTAATAATTAAAAACCACTAAGAAAAAAAAAATTCAGCAAAGCAATGGACTGCTTCATGTAGGATTCCCTTGAGGGCGAGATTAACATTTCTAGTGACGTGGGAGAGAGAGAGAGAGAGAGAGGAATCGGAGGAAGCATAGCTGAAGGGGTGGCAATAAATGGTGCTGCCACTTAATCTGTCTTTGCTGCTAATGGCAGTTGTTTAGTAGTAGCCCGATCTGCTGACCACACTGTCCCACAGCACTGGCAGTGTGCTGACCACACTGTCCCACAGCACTGGCAGTGTGCTGACCACACTGTATCCCACAGCACTGGCAGTGTGCTGAACACACTGTATCCCACAGCACTGGCAGTGTGCTGACCACACTGTATCCCACAGCACTGGCAGTGTGCTGAACACACTGTATCCCACAGCACTGGCAGTGTGCTGACCACACTGTGCTGACCACACTGTGCTGACCACTGCACTGGCAGTGTGCTGACCACACTGTGCTGACCAGTGTGCTGACCACACTGTGTCCCACAGCACTGGCAGTGTGCTGACCACACTGTGCTGACCACACTGTATCCCACAGCACTGGCAGTGTGCTGACCACACTGTGCTGACCAGTGTGCTGACCACACTGTGTCCCACAGCACTGGCAGTGTGCTGACCACACTGTATCCCACAGCACTGGCAGTGTGCTGACCACACTGTATCCCACAGCACTGGCAGTGTGCTGACCACACTGTGCTGACCAGTGTGCTGACCACACTGTGCTGACCACACTGTGCTGACCACACTGTGTCCCACAGCACTGGCAGTGCGTTGACCACACTGTATCCCACAGCACTGGCACTGTGCTGACCACACTGCGCTGACCAGTGTGCTGACCACACTGTATCCCACAGCACTGGCACTGTGCTGACCACACTGCGCTGACCAGTGTGCTGACCACACTGTGCTGACCACACTGTGCTGACCACACTGTGCTGACCACACTGTGTCCCACAGCACTGGCAGTGTGCTGACCACACTGTATCCCACAGCACTGGCACTGTGCTGACCACACTGTATCCCACAGCACTGGCACTGTGCTGACCACACTGCGCTGACCAGTGTGCTGACCACACTGTATCCCACAGCACTGGCAAACGTTCAACAACACACTCATCAACACACCTCCCTTTTATAGTTTTAGAGACACAGCGCAGAAACAGGCCCTTCGGCCCACCGAGTCCGTACCGACCAGCGATCCCCGCACACTAACACTATCCTACACACACACTGGGGACAATTTACACTTACACCAAGCCAATTAACCTACAAACCTGCACGTCTTTGGAGTGTGGGAGGAAAGGGAAGATCTGAGAAAACCCACGCAGGTCACGGGGAGAACGTACAAACTCCATACAGACAGCACCCGTGGTCGGGATGGAACCTGGGTCTCCGGCGCTGTGAGGCAGCAGCTCTACCCGCTGCGCCACCGTGCCGCCAGATTTTCTATTTGTAGTCATTTGTAATCAGGAATATAAAGGTGAGAGGGTGTAACGCACATGGAACAAGCTGCCAGAGGGGGGGGGGGGGCTAGGCAGGTCTGAAGAAGGGTCTCAACCCAAAACGTCACCCGTTCCTTCTCTCCAGAGATGCTGCCTGTCCCACTGAGTTACTCCAGCATTCTGTGTCTATCTGCGGTTTAAACCAGCATCTGCACTTCCTTCCTACACATTCGTGAGTATATTAACAGCATTTAAAAGAGATTTGGACAGGTATGTGGAGAGGAAAGGTTTAGATGGAGACACAGGAACTGCAGATGCTGGAATATTGAGGAAAAAACACAAAGTGCAGGAGGAACTCAGCAGTCCAGGCAACATCTGTGGAGGGAAATGGACAGATGATGTTTAGGGTCGGGAACCTTCTTCAGATTGATCGCCAGGTTTGAAGCTTTTCACTGTACCTCGGTACGCATGACAATAAACACAACTAAACCAACTAAACATTGGTCCAACAGGGGCAAATGGAGGGGACATCTTGGCAGGGACAGATGAGTTGGGCCGAAGGGCCTGTCTCCATGGTGCATGACTCTATGAGAGAGGGAAGGAGAGAGAGGATTGGTGCAGAGAGTAGAGTCGGTGGTAGTGGGGGAGTCAGAGGCAGGGAATGGGGTAAGGTGCAGGACATGCAGAATGGGTTTGTAGGTTAATGGGCCCTGTGTAAATTGCCTCTAGTGTGTAAGAAGTGGATAGCATTGAACGCTTGTGAACGGGCGATCGATGGTCGGCATGGGCTCGGAGGGCCGAAGGGCCTGTTTCCCTGCTGCATCTTTCAATCAATTAATTAATTCTTGTTGGTGTTATGAACCTATGCCTTCCTCCTGAGGTAGAGGGCAGCAGAGGGCAGGAGAGCAATGAAGGTGGCAGGGTGGCGCAGCGGGTAGAGCTGCTGCCTCTCAGCGCCAGAGACCCGGGTTCGATCCTGACTACGGGTGCTGTCTGTACGGAGTTTGTACGTTCTCCCCGTGACCCGCGTGGGTTTTCTCCGAGATTTTTGGCTTCCTCCCACACTCCACACACTCTAGGTTAATTGGCTTGGCATAAATGTAAAATGGTCCCTAGTGAGTGTAGGATAGTGTTAGTGATAGGATAGTGTGGGTTTGTAGGTTAATGGGCCCTGTGTAAATCGCCCCGAGTGTGTAACATAGAAACATAGAAAATAGGTGCAGGAGTAGGCCATTCGGCCATTCGAGCCTGTACGCACCGCCATTCAATATGATCATGGCTGATCATCCAACTCAGTATCCTGTACCTGCCTTCTCTCCATACCCCCTGATCCCTTTAGCCACAAGGGCCACATCTAACTCCCTCTTAAATATAGGCAATGAACTGGCTTCAACTACCTTCTGTGGCAGAGAATTCCACAGATTCACCACTCTCTGTGTGAAAAAAAACGTTCTCATCTCGGTCCTAAAAGACTTCCCCCTTATCTTTAAACTGTGACCCCTTGTTCTGGACTTCCCCAACATCGGGAACAATCTTCCTGCATCTAGCCTGTCCAACCCCTTAAGAATTTTGTAAGTTTCTATAAGATCCCCCCTCAATCTTCTAAATTCCAGCGAGTACAAGCCGAGTCTATCCAGTCTTTCTTCATATGAAAGTCCTGCCATCCCAGGAATCAATCTGGTGAACCTCTGGTAAGAGGTGGATAGCATCGAACGCGTGTGGAGAGGTGATCGATGGTCCGTGCGGGCTCGATGGGCCGAAGGGCCTGTTTCCGCGCTGTATCTCCAAACTAAACTAAACTTCCTGAGGTCCGTGCTGGAGGGTAATGTCATCACTCAATAGAGCACCAGCCCTTGGCAACAAAGCTGTGACCATGGACCTGTTCAACTTTAAACACCGCACGCAGAACCCAAATAAAAATATAATCAGGGAGAATGATGGCACAGGTTTTTAATATAAAAACATGTACATCAACAGGGTCTTTAAAAACATCATGGGTGGAACGACTCATTACTATATAGATATATAAATGTAGAATACAGATACATATATCTATATAAATATCTCCATCAAGATACCTTTATAGATATAGTGTAATACACTTACACAGAAATTGATCCAGACCAGCCAGATATAACAGATATCAAACATGAAAGAAAATTTATTACTAGTTGTCCAATTTTGTCCCATTTCGTTCCGTGAGTTTACTCTTATACGCTTTTAGTTTCTATTTTTAATAAATATCAAAGGCTTTGCCTTCTTCTGAAATGAGTGTAAATGTTGGCGCGTATCTTCCAGATGTTGGCCTTGCCAGCTGTGAAGTGGCGCCGTTCAGATTGCAAACTCGCAATGCTGGAGGGAGCGAGGAGAAGACACAGAAGCATCTAGTTTTGTCCGTGGAGATGGTGAGGACTCTCCGAGTTCGCTCCTGGTGTTGGCAGTAGTCAATCTCCCCCTTGCCCATGTCCAATGTGGGGGTGGTTTAAGGCATTGCCGTGTGTACCAAGGGGCATCGCCACAGTTGCCCTCTTGCGCCCTCCAAAGTTGACCAAGTGGTGCTCAGGGGGCAGGAGCCCAGCCCTGGTACGTGAAGGGAACCTGGGCTCACACCGTGCTCTCCAACATCCACTCTGTGCTGCCGTAGGTTGTCCGCTTGCTCTCCAGGCCCAAGTCGTCAGAGTTCAAGTTGTGCCCACTGCCAGTCAGGCTTGTCTTAGTCCGCGCTCTCCGGGGATAACTGTGGCTCTGGAACAGAGAATAGTCCCCGTCAAACGAGTGTCTATGTCGGGCTCTCGACAGATCGCAGGGCAGAACAGAAACGTTGGCCGGTTTCTGCCGTCGGAGTTGGCTGCCCTTGCCCGGCCTGACCAAGCAAGCTGACAAGCTGGAGTCGGTCGTACTCCCTGCTGTCGGAGCCTCTTCACAAGACAGCTGACCGTCTGCCTGGAGGTCCGCGCTGGCCCTTGTCCTCCTCTGGTCCACAGTCGTCACCAAGGTGCTGTGGCTAAGACCACCCTTCTCCCCAGGCATGTTTACCAGCACTGCCACCGAGCCCCTGGAACATTCACCAAACAGGCACTCACCTGGCGCGGCGGTGGCCATTTTGGATGTGGACCTTGCCAAGGCCGCTGACTGGCTGTCGTTGGTCTGCGAGCAGACATTGCTGACCATGGCCTTGGTGTCGGCCGAGCTGTTGTACACCTT
>NC_135993.1:583296-595796 GCF_053455715.1 Rhinoraja longicauda | reverse complement strand
AGACAGTCAGGATGGAACCCGGGACTCTGGCGCCGTGAGGCAGCAGTTCTACCCGCTGCACCACCGTGGGCCTGTTGACCTCTCATTTGGTTCCAGTGAAACACAACGTCTTTGTGACCAAATTATTCCAAGTCACTTCTGAGGACCAGTTGCACACCGTTCCTCACCACGGCCATCCCATCTCCGCCCCAGTGTCGGACTCCCCGGGGCTTGTGGTTAATCCCGCTGGGTCACTGGGTAAGGGAGACGTCTCTCCCAAACGCCAGCCCACCAGCACATCCACTCGAAGGTCCAGCAACGAGCGGTGAGAAGACACGGTCATTCTCAGTGCACGTGGACAATTTTACTTTAATCGAAATGGATTTAATTAACTAAAATGTATTTAAACATATTTGATTTTGAAATTTCTAGTGCTTTAAGTGCTATAATTATTTACAATTTGTTTGACATTTTAATATTTTCTAATAATGCAATCATATTAAAACACTCTGGATTCTCTGGTCTCAGAACATAGAACATAAAAAAATACAGAACAGGTCCTTTGGCAATAGACAATAGACAACAGGTGCAGGAGGAGGCCATTTGGCCCTTTGAGCCAGCAATGCCATTCAATGTGATCATGCCTGATCATTCTCAATCAGTACCCCGTTCCTGCCTTCTCCCCATACCCCCTGACTCCGCTATCTTTAAGAGCTCTATCTAGCTCTCTCTTGAAAGCATCCAGAGAATTGGCCTCCACTAGGGAATTCCACAGATTTACAACTCTCTGAGTGAAAAAGTTTTTCCTCATCTCCGTTCTAAATGGCCTACCCCTTATTCTTAAACTGTGACCCCTGTTTCTGGACTCCCCCAACATCAAGAAAAAATTTCCTGCATCTAGCCTGTCCAAATCTTTAAGAATTGTATATGTTTCAGTAAGATCCCCTCTCATCCTTCTAAATTCCAGTGTATACAAGCCCAGTCGACCCATTCTTTCATCATATGTCAGTCCCGCCATCCCGGTAAACCTATGCTGCACTCCCTCAATACCAATAATATCCTTCCTCAAATTAGGAGGCCAAAATTGCACACAATACTCCAGGTGCGGTCTCACTAGGGCCCTGTACAACTGCAGTAGGACCTCCTTGCTCCTAAACTCAAATCCTCTCGCAATGAAGGCCAACATGCCATTAGTTTTCTTCACTGCCCGCTGTACCTGCATGCTTACTTTCAGTGATTGATGTACAAGCACACCCAGGTCACATTGCACCTCCCCTTTTACTAATCTGACACCAATCAGATAATAATCTGCCTTCCTGTTCTTGCCACCACAGTGGATAACCTCACATTTATCCACATTATACTCCATCTGCCATGCATCTGCCCACTCACCCAACCTATCCAAGTCACCCTGCAGCCTCATAGCATCCTCCTCACAGCTCACACTGACACCCAGCTTTGTGTCATCCGCAAATTCCCTCATCTAAATCATTAATATATATTGTAAATAACTGGGGTCCCAGCACCGAGCCTTGCGGCACCCACTAGTCACTGCCTGGCATTCTGAAAAGGACCCGTTAATTCCCACTCTTTGCTTCCTGCCTGCCAACCAGTTCTTTATCCATGCCAATACCCTACCCCCAATACCGTGCTCTAATTTTACCCACTAATCTCTTGTGTGGAACCTTGTCAACGGCTTTCTGAAAGTTGGCCCATCAAGTCTACTCTGCCATTCAATCATGGCTGATCTATCTCTCCCTCCTAACCCCATTCTCCTGCCTTCTCCCCATAACCCCTGACACCCGTGCTAATCAAAAATCTATCTATTTCTGTCTTAAAAATATCCACTGCCCTCTGTGGCAAATAATTCCACAGGTTCACCACCCTCTGACTAAAGAGTCTCCTCCTCATCTCGTTCATTATATGCCCTCTATATTTGATTCTTCCACCCTGGGAGAAAGGTTCTGACTGTCTACCCTGTCTAAACCTCTCATAGTTTTATTCACTTCTATCGGGTCTACCTGCAACCTCCAGCGTTCCAGGGTAAACAATCCAAGTCTGTCCAGCCTCTCCCTGTAGGTAATATCGTTGTGGTAAACCTCCTCTGCTCCCTTTCCAAAGCCTCTACATCCTTCCACAGGATGAGTGATCACTTGATGGTCTGTGGGGTGGGTGAATCCCCTCTCAACACAGCTGTGCGGCACGGTGGCGCAGCGGGTAGAGCTGCTGCCTCACAGTGCCAGAGACCAGGGTTCCATCCTGACTACGGGTGCTGTCTACATGGAGTTTGTACGTTCTCCCCGTGACCTGCGTGGGTTTACTCCGGGTGCTCCGGTTTCCTCCCACACTCCAAAGACGTGCAGGTTTGCAGGTTTGTAGGTCTGAAGAAGGGTCTTGACCCGAAACGTCACCCATTCCTTCTCTCCAGAGATGCTGCCTGACCCGCTGAGTTACTCCAGCATTTTGTGTCTATCTTCCATTTAAACCAGCACCTGCAGTTCCTTCCTACACGGGTTTGTAGGTTAATTGGCTTGATATAAATGTAAATTGTCCCTAGTGTGTGTAGGATAGTGTTAGTATGGGGGGATCACTGGTTGGCATGGACTCGATGGGCCGAAGGGCCTGTTTCTGCGTTGTCTCTCTAAAAACTAAACTATAATCTAAACTTGGGGAGGTGTATCCAATCAGGAAAAAGGCCACCAACCAATCAGAGTCTGTTTCAGGGTCTGAGCTAGTGGATTTAGATTTAGATTTAGATTTACAATAGACAATAGGTGCAGGAGGAGGCCATTCAGCCCTTCGAGCCAGCACCGCCATTCAATGCGATCATGGCTGATCATTCTCAATCAGTACCCCGTTCCTACCTTCTCCCCATACCCCCTCACTCCGCTATCCTTAAGAGCTCTATCCAGCTCTCTTTTGAAAGCATCCAACGAATTGGCCTCCACTGCCTTCTGAGGCAGAGAATTCCACACCTTCACCACCCTCTGACTGAAAAAGTTCTTCCTCATCTCCGTTCTAAATGGCCTACCCCTTATTCTCAAACTGTGGCCCCTTGTTCTGGACTCCCCCAACATTGGGAACATGTTATCTGCCTCTAATGTGTCCAATCCCCTAATTATCTTATATGTTTCAATAAGATCCCCCCTCATCCTTCTAAATTCCAGTGTATACAAGCCCAATCGCTCCAGCCTTTCAACATATGACAGTCCCGCCATTCCGGGAATTAACCTAGTGAACCTACGCTGCACGCCCTCCATAGCAAGAATATCTTTCCTCAAATTTGGAGACCAAAACTGCACACAGTACTCCAGGTGCGGTCTCACCAGGGCCCGGTACAACTGTAGAAGGACCTCTTTGCTCCTATACTCAACTCCTCTTGTTACGAAGGCCAACATTCCATTGGCTTTCTTCACTGCCTGCTGTACCTGCATGCTTCCTTTCATTGACTGATGCACTAGGACACCCAGATCTCGTTGAACTCCCCCTCCTCCTAACTTGACACCATTCAGATAATAATCTGCCTTTCTATTCTTACTTCCAAAGTGAATAACCTCACACTTATCTACATTAAACTGCATCTGCCATGTATCCGCCCACTCACACAACCTGTCCAAGTCACCCTGCAGCCTTATTGCATCTTCCTCACAATTCACACTACCCCCCAACTTAGTATCATCTGCAAATTTGCTAATGGTACTTTTAATCCCTTCGTCTAAGTCATTAATGTATATCGTAAATAGCTGGGGTCCCAGCACCGAACCTTGCGGTACCCCACTGGTCACTGCCTGCCATTCCGAAAGGGACCCATTTATCCCCACTCTTTGCTTTCTGTCTGTCAACCAATTTTCTATCCATGTCAGTACCCTACCCCCAATACCATGTGCCCTAATTTTGCCCACTAATCTCCTATGTGGGACCTTGTCGAAGGCTTTCTGAAAGTCGAGGTACACCACATCCACTGACACTCCCTTGTCAATTTTCCTAGTTACATTTAGAGATACAGCGCGGAAACAGGCCCTTCAGCCCACCAAGTCCGTGCCGCCCAGCGATCCCCGCACACTAACACTATCCTACACACACTAGGGACAATTTTTTTTTACATTTACCCAGTCAATTAACCTACATACATGTACGTCTTTGGAGTGTGGGAGGAAACCGAAGATCTCCGAGAAAACCCACGCAGGTCACTGGGAGAACGTACAAACTCCGTACAGACGGCGCCCGTAGTCAGGATCGAACCTGAGTCTCCGGCGCTGCATTCGCTGTAAGGCAGCAACTCTACCGTGCTGGTTTGGAGGAATTTAGTGGGATGTGGACCAAATGCAGGCAATTGGGTGTAGCCCAGTATGGGCAGGTTGGGCCGAAGGGCCTGTTTCCGTGCTGAATGACTCTAGAATTCTATGAATCTACACAGGACAGTGAAACAGGGAGTAGATGAGGCAGTGAGACAGGCAGTGATGGATTGATTTTTCTCGTTAGTTAATGGAAGTGGAGCCAGTGGAAGGCTCGGTGCATCATCTGGTCCAGAGAGAAGGAAATATGAAAGCAATCACAGAGGAGCGGTGGGTGGGTGGGTGGGATGGATGGAGCTCGCTGTGATTGCACCTCGAGCTCAATGCTTGTGTCTCTGTTTAGTCTCCATGGAGCTCAGCACAGATTACAGCAGCATTCTGCACTCACGTGCGATCATGGGCCAAAGGCTAGTGGAGGTAGACTGGATCAGTGGCCAGGACAGTGGCAAGACCATCTCACTCCCAACTCTCTCCCATCCTCTCCTGCCCAAGTATCCAGAAATTATAATAAAGTACCAGCAGATAGACAATAGACAATAGGTGCAGGAGTAGGACATTCGGCCCTTCGAGCCAGCACGCCATTGAATATGATCATGGCTGATCACTCTCAATCAGTACCCCGTTTCTGCCTTCTCCCCATACCCCCTGACTCCACTATCCTTAAGAGATCTATCTAGCTCTCTCTTGAATGCATTCAGAGGATTGGCCTCCACTGCCTTCTGAGGCAGAGAATTCCACAGATTCACAACTCTCTGACTGAAAAAGTTTTCTTCATTTCCTCATCTCAGATGTGCATTAGTTTAGTTTAGTGATACAGCGTGGAAAGAGGCCCTTCAGCCCATTGAGTCCGCACCGACCAGCAATCCCCCTACATTTTAGGTATGTGAAGAGGAAAAAATAGTCAAGGCAAATGTGGGTCCCTTGAACACAGAAGCAGGGGAATTTATTATGGGGAACAAGGAAATGGCAGAAGAGTTGAACTGGTACTTTGGATCTGTCTTCACTAAGGAAGATACAAACAATCTCCCAGATGTTCTAGTGGCCAGAGATCCTAGGGTGATGGAGGAACTGAAAGAAATCCACATTAGGCAGGAAATGGTGTTGGGTAGACTGATGGGACTGAAGGCTGATAAATCCCCAGGGCCTGATGGTCTGCATCCCAGGGTACTTAAGGAGGTGGCTCTAGAAATTGTGGACGCATTGGTGATCATTTTCCAATGTTCTATAGATTCAGGGTCAGTTCCTGTGGATTGGAGGGTAGCTAATGTTATCCCACTTTTTAAGAAAGGAGGGAGAGAGAAAACGGGAAATTATAGACCAGTTAGTCTGCCATCAGTGGTGGGGAAGATGCTGGAGTCAATTATAAAAGACGAAATTGCGGAGCATTTGGATAGCAGTAACAGGATCGTTCCGAGTCAGCATGGATTTACAAAGGGGAAATCATGCTTGACAAATCTAGTTACTCCAGCATTCTGTGAAACGCCACCTATCCATGTTCTCCAGAGATGCTGCCTGACCCCCTGAGTTACTCCAGCACTCTGTGAAACGTCACCTATCCATGTTCTCCACAGATGCTGCCTGACCCGCTGGGTTACTCCAGCACTCTGTGTCTACCTGGGAGCTGTGTGAAGGGCTGGACCTACCTGTAGACCAGGGTGTTGTCGGTGGAGCTGTTGTACTGGATCTGGTACATGCGGATGCCAGGGATGGGGTGGAGAGAGGGCCAGCGGATGAGAGCAGAGGTGGTGCTGAGATCCGTAGCCACCACCTTCCTATCGGGCGAGCTCTTGGCATCACTGCCGTTGGATTGGGGGCCGGTCTTGGTGGAGGTGGTGATGTCCGAGGAGCCTGGCGCTGGCTCCTTCTGCTGCTTGGTGAAGTTGACCAGGTGAGGCAAGGGGATGATGCCGATGGTCACGTTGGCGGCCGATTCCCCCGCTGCGTTGGAGGCGATGCAGCTGAACATGCCGCTGTCCTTCAGGGTGGTGATGAGAATGTCCAGGGTACCGTTGTCGTAGATCATGGTTCTGGACGAGTTGGACACCAGCTTGCCTTCCGGAGAGCTCCAGTGGATGGAGGGGCCTGGATCTCCGATGGCCTTGCACTTGAGGGTCACCCCCTGGCCCTCCACCACATAGGCCTTGGTGGCCGTCAGACGGGTTATGAGCGGAGGCTCACAGGTGAAGTCCTCCTCCGCGATGGACCAGAAATACTTGCCCATCAGTTGTGATGGCGATGCGCAGGTCTCCAGATCATCCTTCCTGGTCAACCTGCGAAGCCAGAGGAGCTCGCAGTTACAGTGGAGAGGGTTCCCCCCAAAGCTGAGGGTCACGGAGAAGTACGGAACACCCTTGAAATTGATCAGCAGCTGAGTCCTTAAGAACAGAGGGTCTGGGGGAAGCTTGTGCAACCTGTTGGACGTCATGTCCAAACGCGCCAACTTGTGAAGGATGGAGAAGGTGCCCTCCTCTATGTGGTTGATCAGGTTGTGGTCCAAGGTCAAGGTGTTGAGGTTGGTCATCTTGGAGATGGCCTCCCATGGGAAGCGCTCCAGGTTATTGTAGGACATGTCCAGGTCCTCCAGGCAGATGAGGAAGTCATTGAAGGATTCCTCAGAGATGTGGTGGAGCTGGTTGTTGTTGAGGATGAGGTGCCGGAGGTTGACCAGGCCCTTCAGGTGTTCGTTCACCAGCCTGGTCAACCTGTTGCTGTCCAGGTGCAAGGCACGGAGGCCCCGCAGGTCACCGAAGGACAGGGGCACAATCTGGCTGATGGTGTTTCTGGACAGGGTGAGGTGGACCAGGCTGGTCATGTTGGCAAAGTCCTTCCTCCTGATGGTGGTGATGAAGTTGTCAGTCAGCCGCAGCTCCACTGTCCTCCGGTCGATGAACGGCGGCACGAAGAGCAGCCCGGTCTTGGCGCAGAGAATGGCCAGGGACGGTGACAGGTTCTGGCAGATGCAGCGTTTGGGGCAGAGCTGGGACCTGACCGCCAGGCTGAGCAGCAGCAGAGAGATGAGGAACCTCTCCATCCTCACCCAGACCCACCACTCTGCGGACAAACAAGGGGAGGCAGCGTTAAGAACCGAGCGGGAACAAGACGGGACACACTTGGCCAATGGTCACCTTGACCCACCAATGGTTCCACCATCAGTACCACCACACCCTTCCCCCACTCACCCCCCCTCCCACTGACCCCCCCTCCCACTCACCCCCCTCCCACTGGCCCCCTCCCCCTGACCCCTTCACTCACTCCCCTCCCACTCACCCCACACTGACCCCTCCCCCACTGCCCCCTCCTCCCACTGCCCCCCCGCCCACTGACCCCACACTGACCCCCACACTGACCCCCACACTGACCCCCACACTGACCCCCACACTGACCCCCACACTGACCCCCACACTGACCCCTCCTCCCACTGACCCCACACTGACCCCTCCTCCCACTGACCCCACACTGACCCCTCCTCCCACTGACCCCACACTGACCCCTCCTCCCACTGACCCCACACTGACCCCTCCTCCCACTGACCCCACACTGACCCCTCCCCCACTGACCCCTCCTCCCACTGACCCCACACTGCCCCCTCCTCCCACTGACCCCCACACTGACCCCTCCCCCCAATGACCCTTCCTCCCACTGACCCCCACACTGACCCTTCCTCCCACTGACCCCCACACTGACCCCTCCTCCCCTCCAGTCAGCCCCTCCCACTACCCTTCCATGCCCACTGACCCTCGCTAGCCCAACTGACCCACTGACGCCTCCCGTCAGAACCTTCCTCACTCTGGATTTATTGTGGAAGTGTAAAGGGCAACATCATCACAGTCTGAAGGTCCCGACCCAAAACATCTGTCCATCCCCTCCACAGATGCTGCCTGACCCATTGAGTCTGTCCGTCCCCTCCACAGATGCTGCCTGACCCATTGAGTCTGTCCATCCCCTCCACAGATGCTGCCTGACCCACTGAGTTCCTCCACCTCCTTGAACTTTTACCATACATTAAATGTATCCCAATAACAATACAGATACCATGAGGTTGCAGAAGCAGTAAAGCCAACACAGCCCTGGTGGACCATTCGGCCCATCAAACTCATGCCAGTTGGAGGGGAGAAGGGAAAGATCCCAAATTCTGTCCTGTTTTAGTTTAGAAATACAGCGAGATAACAGGCCCTTTGCCCCAACGTGTCCGTGCCGACCCGCGATCACCCCGTACACTAGTTCTATCCCACAGACGAGGGACAATTTAGAGAGGTCAATTAACGTACAGGCATGTACGTCTTTGGAGTGTGAGGGGAAACCGGAGCACCCAGAGAAAACCCACGCAGGTCACGGGGAGAACGTGCAAACACCGTACAGACACCACCCGTAGTCGGGATGGAACCCGGGTCTCTGGCGCTGTGAGGCAGCAGCTCTACCCGCTGCACCACCCACCGTGCCGCATTGTACTTTTCTATGTGTTGTGTAGTCCATGTTTCATGTTCTATGTTATATGTTCTATGTTTTACGCTCCATGTTCTATCCTCCATGTTCCGTGTTCTGCAGGCGAGTGGGGAGGTGGGAGAGAGAGGGAGGGAGGGAGGGGTCATGCCACACACTAGTGGGCGAGCTGGGAGGTTTATTCCATGAGGTACACAGCTGGAGGATGTGACAGGGAAGGTGGGCACTGACGGTGGTGAAACATTTCACACGCAGCTCTAGCCGAGCACGCGTGAGCCTTGGTGAGAACACGCAGGAACAGGAATAGAAACGTCAGCTCAATCTCAGCAGCGTTCTCCTGCCCACTCTGTTTCCTCGTCACCATCAACTGCAGGAAGGTTCTGCAATAGACAACAGACAATAGGTGCAGGAGGAGGCCATTCGGCCCTCTGAGCCAGCACCACCATTCACTGTGATCATGGCTGATCATTCTCAATCAGTACCCCGTTCCTGCCTTCTCCCCATACCCCTTGACTCCGCTATCTTTTGAAAGCATCCAGAGAATTGGCCTCCACTGCCTTCTATGGCAGAGAATTCCACAGATTCACAACTCTCTGGGTGAAAAAGTATTTCCTCATCTCCCTTCTAAATGGCTGACCCCTTATTGTTAAATGTTGCAAAGGTGCCTGCATCTCAATCCCCCCCCCCCCCCCCCATACCAGCCCCACAATGTCCCTCACACACACTGTCGCCTGAGGAGAGGGGTTTGTGTTTCACCTGGGCCCTGTATCTGCCTTTCATGTGGGGCCCAGTGGCCCAATTACCAACAGCTCAGGGGGGAACAGACACAAAGAACATCTCGTAGAGCAGCGGTCAGCTACAAGAACAAGTCAGTTTATGTACAAGTCTGAAGAAGGGTCTCAACCCGAAACGTCACCCATTCCTTCTCTCCACAGATGCTGCCTGACCCGCTGAGTTTCTCCAGCACTCTGTGAAACGTCACCTATCCATGTTCTCCACAGATGCTGCCTGACCCGCTGAGTTACTCCAGCACTCTGTGAAACGTCACCTATCCATGTTCTCCACAGATGCTGCCTGACCCGCTGAGTTACTCCAGCACTCTGCCCATCTTCTGCCTTTCCAGCTCCCATCTCGCTCAAACACAAGCATGGAACTTTCCACCATCTCCAAGAGGAAGATCCTGCAATAAATAGTGCCCAATCCCTGTCCCAGGGCGGGGATTCCAGAAAGAGACATGAAGGAGGCAGATGGAGACCGGGTGTCAATGAGGCTACAAGCTGAGGAGATTCAAACAGTCAGCTGTGAAATAATTATACAGAAATTACAGGTTTGTGGATCTGGCTGGCTTCATCAATAAATAATGGGCGATCTGTAAGGACGAGACTGTTGTGTGAGTTTAACGAGGAGCCTGCTGTGTAAAAGCTCAGATTAAACGCTCCCTGCATCCTGTGATTGATTACTGAACATTGTGGGAGACTGATACCCAGCTGACTGTATTTTCAGTCAGATTTCAGCGGAGTTGTGGAAAGTTACAGAGTCGCGCGACACGACAAATGATCCCCTCATCCATGCCCCAGCTAAGCTCACCCCCTTCTCCTGCACTTAGCCTACATCTCTCCCAACCTTTCCTATCCCCGCACCTGTACAAATGATTTTGAAATACTGTTTAGTTTAGAGGTACAGCGCGGAAACAGGCCCTTCGGCCCACCGAGTCCGTGCCGACCAGCGATCCCTGCACACTAACACAAACCTACACACACCAGGGACAATTTCTTTACATTTAAACCAATCCAATTAACCTACAAACCTGCACGTCTTTGGAGTGTGGGAGGAAAACCGAAGATCTCGGAGAAAACCCACGCAGGTCACGGGGAGAACGTGCAAACTCCGTACAGACAGCACCCGTGGTCAGGATTGAACCCGGGTCTCTGGCGCTGTGAGGCAGCAACTCTACCGCTGCGCCACCGTGCTGCCCTGTTATTGGACCGTCCTCAACTACCTCATCTGGCAGCTCATTCCATACGCCCATCACCCTCTGTGTGAAAAAAAGTAGCCCCTCAAGTTCCTATTAAATCTTTCCCCTCTCACCTTAAAGCTTTGTTCTCTAGTTCTTGATTCCCCTACCCTAGAAAAAAGACTCTGTGTATTCGCTCGATCTATTCTCTTCATGATATTACACACCTCTGTAAGATCACCCCTCAACCTCCTGCGCTTCAAGGAATAAAGTCCCAGCCTGCCCAACCTCTCCCTGTAGCTCAGGCCCACGAGTCCTGGCAACAGTATAATGTGGATAAATGTGAGGTTATCCACTTTGGTGGCAAGAACAGGAAAGCAGACTATTATCTGAATGGTGGCCGATTAGGAGAAGGGGAGATGCAACGAGACCTGGGTGTCGTGGTACACCAGTCATTGAAAGTAGGCATGCAGGTGCAGCAGGCAGTGAAGAAAGCGAATGGTATGTTGGCATTCATAGCAAGGGGATTCGAGTATAGGAGCAGGGAGATTCTGCTGCAGTTGTACAGGGCCTTGGTGAGACCACACCTGGAGTATTGCGTACAATTTTGGTCTCCTAATCTGAGGAAAGACATTCTAGCCTTAGAGGGAGTACAGAGAAGGTTCACCAGATTGATTCCTGGGATGGCAGGACTTTCATATGAAGAAAGACTGGATAGACTGGGCTTGTACTCGCTGGAATTTAGAAGATTGAGGGGGGATCTTATAGAAACTTACAAAATTCTTAAGGGGTTGGAACATTTTCCATGTTTCTATGTAACATCCTCGTAAATCATCTCTGTAACTTGTTCACCTTTCCTCATGGCATCGTTCCTGTAGCATGGTGGCCAAAGGGTTGTAGTTTTACACGAGAGATGTGAGTTTACATGAGTTGGAGTCATTCAGCGTGGGAACAAACTTGCCCAAGCCGACCAAAGGTACTAGAGGAGCAAGATGAACCACTCCGTCTAAATCACCTATACTGAAGTGTAGTACGCAAAGGAGTGTAACGTCCGCCATTTTAGTAAGCAAAACCCACCGTTCACTCTGCCTCTCAGTGTTTGTAGGGGAACAGTATGTGTGATGACACCATAAAAATGCAGAATTTATCTCATCTATCAATTCACAGATTTTGGTTATTTTTCTTTTTAAATGTTTCTGCAAGTTTCTGCCTCCTAAAATGGCGCCATGACGTACTACGGTTTTTAGGGTCGAGTGGTCTATCTTGTTCCTCTAGTATCTTTGATGCCGACCAACATGCCTCAGCTACACTAGTCCCACCAGCCTGTGTCTGGCCCACATCTCCATGGCTGTGGTTGACATGAGAGGTGTTGTTTACACAAGAGGTGTGAACAGGAGATGTGTGGTCAGTGGTTGTGAGCTGGGGCTATGGTGTTACATCGGAGGTGGGGCTGTTGGTGGGAGTTTACACTGGGTGCAAAGGCAGTGTTGGATCTAAGGTAAAGGCTCTGAAGGCCATCGGAGAAAGCTGGGCAGCTGGAGTGTTCTAGAATTCAATAAAGGATGACAATGAAATTGAAAAGGAAAATGAAAGCAGAATATGAGGAAACGCAACACAGAATGACAGACTTAAACACGTACACAAAGAGGGACAGACTATTGATGTTATGTGGGACCCTTCTAGGCAAAGATGGGAGAACTTATAACAGAGGATGCAGAAAGCTAATGGGTGGTGCAGCGGTAGAGTTGCTGCCTCACAGCGCCAGAGACCCAGGTTCAATCCTGACTACGGGTGTTGGCTGTACCGTGTTTATACAATCTTCCCGTGACCAC
>NC_135993.1:573296-580796 GCF_053455715.1 Rhinoraja longicauda | reverse complement strand
CACACACACACAAACGCGCGCACACACACAAATGCGCGCGCACACACACACAAACGCGTGCATGCACATATACATGCACACACTCGCACACACACGCACCCACACATGCACACACGCGCACGTGCACGCACACACATACACATGCACACACGTGCACACACATGTGCACACGCACACAGATCGACAGAGCCACACAGACATGCAAATATCTGCACAAAACTTACACATTTTTCAGAATATTATCTCCTTATGTTAATGTGGATGACTTAATTAATTGTTAATTGTTTCAGAGTCAGACATTAGGGATCTTTGACTCGTTAGATTGGGGAGTACAGTTCTGATGAGCGATTTCACGGGAAAAATAAATTAACAATCTTGCCTCTAGCAAAGACATTAGATCTGGTCCAGAGGGCAAGAGTTCAATGTCTTTCTGAATCTGACCCTGGGGAAGTGGTGAAGATGAGTGTCGGGTCACAGGCTGGATGGGTGACATAGGAGGGTAGAGAGTGAGCAGAGTGTGGTGCAGGGAGACGTGGAACCTTACAGTACAGCACGAACAGCAGAGCAGGCAATGGGATGGAAAGGGGTTGGAAATAAAAGGCTGGAGTTACTGAGTCAGAGTCACAGAGTGATACAGTGTGGAAACTGGCCCTACGGCCCAACTTGCCCACACCGGCCAACATGTCCCAGCTACACTAGTCCCACCTGCCTGCGCTTGGTCCATATCCCTCCAAACCTGTCCTGTCAGTGCACCTGCCACGACGTGTGTCCAACCTGTGAAGAGCTGGAGGCGAGAAAAGACGAGGATCGGCCACGAATGCCCTCGGGCAGGGTGGTGCCCTGGTGACCAGGGAAAGGGCAACCCACTGAGTTACTCCAGCACTCCGTGAAACGTCACCTATCCATGTCCTCCACAGATGCTGCCTGACCCGCTGAGTTACTCCAGCACTCCGTGAAACGTCACCTATCCATGTCCTCCACAGATGCTGCCTGACCCGCTGAGTTACCCCAGCACTCTGTGAAACGTCACCTATCCATGTTCTCCACAGATGCTGCCTGACCCGCTGAGTTACTCCAGGTTCTTGCGCCGACCTGCGGTTTAAACCAGCACCTGCGGTTCCCTCTTACACAAGGAGAAGACCTGGCCAGTTATGAAATGAAGAAGGGAAGGCTTGCCACTGTAACAGTGGGATTCAGGAGCGAGTTAAACACTTCCTCTTTGGTACATTCATCAGCAATGCACGACACTTCACCATTTTTAATAGATACCATTAATAATTCAATTTAGGGATTACCACTATTCCCTTCTCAGCGGCTTTCCTGCTTGTAGATAAGATGCAAACTAATGGACACACAGACCTGGGCTGCATCTACTGACTTCTCGTGCTGCTAACGTGTTTATCCACAACAATGACCTTTGCTCGGTCCACCTCCAGTGAATAACGCTCATGTACAGGAAGGAACTGCAGGTGCTGCTTTAACCCGAGGATAGACACAAAGTGCTGGAGTAACTCAGCGGGACAGGCAGCATCTCTGGAGAGAAGGAATGGGTGACGTTTCGGGTCGACTGAAGGAGGGTCTCGACCCGAATCGTCACCTGTCACAGCTCTACATATTCCTGTCCACCCACTCTGGCAATTGGAACACTGTACGTCTCTCTCTGCCAATGGTTCTTTATTATCACGTGTGTCAGGGTGCAGTGAAAATCATTTATTTGCAGAATCGGCCCTCTATAGATAGACCCGAGTGTGTGTGGGACTTGTGTACGGGGCAATCGCTGGTCAGTGGAGACTTGGTGGGCCGAAGGGCCTGTTTCCACATTGCATCTCTAAACTAAACTAGTGTGAATGGGTGATCGCTGGTCGGCACGGACTCGGTGGGCCGAAGGGCCTGTTTCCATGCTGTATCTCTAAACTGTCCCTCAGAGCTACTCCAGCACTTTGTGTCTATCTTATGAATAATCTTCACCACAGCCAGGGAGTTTGGTCACGGTTCAGTTTTAGTTTAGAGATAGAGTGCACAAACAGGCCCTTCAGCCCACCAAGTCTGCACTGATCCCTTAACATTAACACTATCCTACACACACTAGGGACAATTTACATTTACACCAAGCCAATTAACCTACAAACCTGCACGTCTTTGGAGTGTGGAAGGAAACCGGAGCGCCCGGAGAAAACCCACGCAGGTCACGGGGAGAACGTACAAACTCCGTACAGATAGCATCCGTTGTCAGGATCGAACCTGGGTCTCTGGCGCTGTGAGGCAGAAACGTTACCACTGCGCCACTCCAGCCCCTTACTGACATCGATGGGCAAAACAATGCATCAAACACTCCACTAAATATCTTGGCAGCTGTTCTGAAGGATCCTTGCAAGGCCTGGTAATGCTCGTGAGACACAGAGACTGCAAACATAACTGTGCATTTACACAGCAACAAGTGGACTGGTGAGTCGTGTTCTAACTTCCACAGGGAGAGGTGGTTCAATATGCACCTGTGTCCCTGCCCATTGATCTAGCATAGTTTAGTTTAGAGATACAGCATGGAAAGAGGCCCTTCGGCCCACCGAGTCTGGACCGACCAGCGTTCACCCATTCACACTAGTTTAGTTTAGAGATACAGCATAGAAACAGGCCCTTCGGCCCACCAAGTCTGGACCGACCAGCGATTGCCCCGTACACAAGTCCCACACACACTAGGGTCTATCTATAGAGGGCCGATTCTGCAAAGAAATGATTTTCACTGCACCCTGACACATGTGATAATAAAGAACCATTGACTTATTGACAGAGAGAGACGTAGAGTGTTCCAAATGCCAGAGTGAGTAGATAGGAATATGTAGAGCACGCATGTCCCTTCACTTCTAACAGCACAGAAACCCGTGTGAATGTATACACCCCAACCATTCCCACCACCCCAACCATTCCCACCATCCCAACCATTCCCACCACCCCAACCATTCCCACCATCCCAACCATTCCCACCATCCCAACCATTCCCACCATCCCAACCATTCCCACCATCCCAACCATTCCCACCATCCCAACCATTCCCACCACCCCAACCATTCCCACCATCCCAACCATTCCCACCATCCCAACCATTCCCACCATCCCAACCATTCCCACCACCCCAACCATTCCCACCAGCACAGAAACAAGAACCAACCTTGGCCAAATAAACCCATCAGGACCTGAATTAGAGAATAATGTTTTACCCTGAAGATAGACACAAAATATTGGAGTAACTCAGCGGGTCAGGCAGCATCTCTGGAGCGAAGGAATGGATGACATAGAAACATAGAACATAGGTGCAGGAGGAGGTCATTCAACAGGAACATGGCTGATCATCCACAATCAGTACCCCGTTCCTGCTTTCTCCCCATACCCCTTGATTCCATTAGCCCAGGAGCTAAATCTAACTCTCTCTTGAAAACATCCAGTGAATTGGCCTCCACTGCCTTCTGTGGCAGAGAATTCCACAGATTCACAACTCTCTGGATGAAAAGGTTTTTCCTCATCTCAGTCCTAAATGGCCGACCCCTTATTCTTAAACTGTGTGTGGCCCCTGGTTCTGGACTCCCCCATCATGGGGAACATTTTTCCTGCATCTAGCCTGCCCAATCCTCTAAGAATTTTAAACGTTTCTATAAGATCCCCTCTCATCCTTCTAAATGCCAGTGAATACAAGCCCAGTCGACTCATCGTTCATATAGATGGTGTCATAGAGAGATTTGAAAGGAATGAATGAAAAATATGCAAAACAGTAATGCTGATGATACAGCCCATTGTTGGCTGTGGGCTAGATGAAAACGAGTTGCAGACAATGAGACTCACCAGAATGACAGTGAAACTAGTACGATGACTAGGGTGGGGAGGGACAGAGAGAGAGAGGGGATGCAAGGGTTACAAGGGTTAGAGAAATCACTCAGAGGGTTGTAAATCTCTGGAATTCTCTGCCTCACAAGGCAGTGGAGGCCAATTCGCTGGATGCTTTCAAGAGAGAGCTAGATAGAGCTCTTAAGGATAGCGGAGTCAGGGGGTATGGGGAGAAGGCAGGAACGGGGTACTGATTGAGAATGATCAGCCATGATCACATTGAATGGCGGTGCTGGCTCGAAGGGCCGAATGGCCTACTCCTGCACCTATTGTCTATTAAATCAATATTCATACCGAAGATAGAAACAAAAGGCTGGAGTAACTCAGCGGGTCAGGCAGCATCTCTGCAGAGGAGGAATGGGGAACGTTTTGGGTCGAGACCTCTTCATACCACTGGTTTATAAGCTACCCAAGCGAATGTTCGGATTATTATAAAATAAAATCTCTCCTTCTGAAACTCATGCATCTGTAATCATTTTAGAGAAAGTAATATTGCATCTGAAGCAATGAGCAAAATGTGTTCTCAGGTGCTAGATGACCTTAAAACCTCCTTGACTTTAATGGAGGCTTGTGCTGCAGTCACTGATTGGATTACAGTCTTATAACTCCTTGCAAACCATCACTGATCATCGACAGGCCTCTGGCGTACACACACGCTGAATGAGATTACTGGTGCAGCCCTAGAGCACCACTATCACTGCCAAAGATCTTCCCCTCAAACGTTCCTCTGATGTGGAAATGTTGTCACCCGGCACATGCCGACGTGTCCATCACGGCTCCCAGCTCGCTGCCGGGCAGAGAGAGGAATGAGAGGGAGGTTTGATCGTGGGACCCTGTGATTTGGTTCTGTGTACAGTCCCATCGAGCAGACCCATTACAGGAAGGACGTGCAGACTTTGGAGAGGCTGCACAGATGGGGCGGCAGGGTGGCGCAGCGGGTAGAACTGCTGCCTCACGGCGCCGGAGACCCGGGTTCCATCCTGACTACGGGCGCTGTCTGTACGGAGTTTGTGCGTTCTCCCCGTGACCTGCGTGGGTTTTCCCCAGGTGCTCCGGTTTCCTCCCACACTCCAAGTACGTGCAGGTTTGTAGGTTAATTGTCTTCAGTAATTGTAAATTGTCCCTGGTGTGTGTAGGATAGTGTTAGTGTGCGGGGATCGCTGAGGTAGAGTGATTGCTATCAATGGTCAGAGTCCCGCTGATTCCCACACTCTGTGCAGTAGCAAGGAGGACCCTGACTGGCAATTGTTTAAATTCCAGTGTAGTACAGAGTAAATGCTTCCATGAGTGGTTACAGTTACGTTTACAGAAGCTGTACAACATGGAAACAGGCCCTTAACCCATTGAGTCCACACACCAATCACCCGTTCACACTAGTTCTATGTTATCCCACTTTCCCATCCACTCTCCACACACGAGGGGCAATTAACCGCCAGACCCGCACGTCTTTGGGACAAGAGAGAAAACCCACGCAGTCACAGGAAGAACGTGCAAACTCCACACAGACAGACAGAACCTGAGGTCAGCATTGAACCCGGGTCTCTGGTGCAGTGAGGTAGCGGCGCGACCCGCTGTGCTGGCAGAGTGCGTGTGACTCCCAACCACGTGTACCCAGGTTGTTGCTTCAGTGAATCACAGAGCCACCAACAAATGCATCTCTTCAGTCCGAAGAAGGGTCTCGATCCAAAACGTCACTGATGATCTGGATAGGACAGGTTTAGAGGGATATGGACCAAATGCAGGCATGTGGGACTAGTGTAGCTGGGACATGTTGGCCAGTGTGGGCAAGTTGGGCCGAATAGACAATAGACAATAGGTGCAGGAGGAGGCCATTCGGCCCTTCGAGCCAGCACCGCCATTCAATGTGATCATGGCTGATCATTCTCAATCAGTACCCCGTTCCTGCCTTTTCCCCATACCCCCCTGACTCCGCTATCCTTAAGAGCTCTATCTAGCTCCCTCTTGAATGCATTCAGAGAATTGGCCTCTACTGCCTTCTGAGGCGGAGAATTCCACAGATTCACAACTCTCTGACTGAAAACGTTTTTCCTCATCTCAGTTCTAAATGGCCTACCCCTTATTCTTAAACTGTGGCCCCTTGTTCTGGACTCCCCCAACATTGGGAACATGTTTCCTGCCTCTAACGTGTCCAACCCCTTAATAATCTTATACGTTTCGATAAGATCTCCTCTCATCCTTCTCAATTCCAGTGTATACAAGCCTAGTCGCTCCAGTCTTTCAACATATGACAGTCCCGCCATTCCGGGAATTAACCTAGTAAACCTACGCTGCACGCCCTCAATAGCAAGAATATCCTTCCTCAAATTTGGAGACCAAAACTGTGGGCCTGTTTCCACGCTGTATGACTCAATGACTCTATGTAAGTTCTCCAGAGATGCTGCCTGACCCACTGAGTTACTCCAGCACTCTGTGAAACGTCACCTATCCAAGTTCTCCACAGATGCAACCTGACCCGCTGAGTTACTCCAGCACTTTGTGTCCTTCAGTGCATTAACCAGCATCTGCAGTTCCTCGTTTTGACTCTATGTTTCAACAAATGGACTTCCTGTTGGCCTCTGTCATCCTTTGCCAAACCCAATCGAGAAGATCTCCATTCTGCATCTTTCAATTGCTCCTGCGTGTTCAACATTGTCTCCTTATAATAAATAATGTGATTACGAGTTTGTAATGTTCTCGTCTGCCAATGATCCATTGTGTTAACGGGACATTGACATCCTACTTGTACTGAGTTATTAACGTCATTAAAATCGGAATATTCTTTATGGAACCACACAAGACCCATAAGAGTAGCATTGCGTGGCATAATCACCTGCTTTTAGTAAACCTTTTATCAAATAGACCAGTTTAAATTCTGTGAATCAGCGTTACAAACTGCAGGAATTATCATGAGTGCCTTTCACAAAAACACATTTCATAAAAGCTTCCTAATCCTTTTGATGGCTTCAACACCTGGTTCCATAATTTGTCACAATAAACAAATCTATTTTGATGCAAAGGATTAATTTTATTGTCTGGGTTGCTGGAGAATGATAAATAAACATGCCAATAACAGTGGGCGTTTCTGTAGCTTGGTGTTTGGGTGATTCAGGACCAGATCTCCACCCAGATCCTGGGCCAAGGACACAGGGAAAACCATACGAACAGATCCTCGCCACAACCAGAGTGACAGGTAGCTAAGGGAAAGGCCACTCGGCCCCTCCACTCTGCCATGCTGTTCAGCAACAACATGGCCACATCCCAGCTGACTCTGGTCTTTAGTCAGAGGGCGGTGAATCTGTGGAATTCATTGCCACAGAAGGCGTTGGAGACCAGGTTATTGGGTATTTCTAAGGTGCAGAATGACAGATACCGGATTAGTGCGGGTGTCAGGGGTTATGAGGAGAAGGCAGGAGAATGGGATTGAGAGGGAGAGAGAGAGAACAGCCATGATTGAATGGCAGAGAAGACTTGATGGGCCGAATGGCCCATTCTCCTGCCTACTCCCCATAATCCCTGACACATGTACTAATCAAGAATATGTCAAACTCTGCCTTAAAATTACACAATGACTTGGCCTCCACTGCAGTTGATTAGAAAAATGATTCCCCATCTCCTCTCTGCGTT
>NC_135993.1:500796-568296 GCF_053455715.1 Rhinoraja longicauda | reverse complement strand
CTGCCTTCCAGCACCAGAGACCCTGAAGTTTAGGAGGATGAGGGGGGACCTCATTGAAACGTACAGAATAGTGAGCGGCCTGGATAGAGTGGATGTGGAGAGGATGTTTCCACTAGTGGGAGAGTCTCAGACCAGAGGGCACAGCCTCAGAATTAAAGCATGTACCTATAGAATGGAGATGTTGATTTCTTTAGCCAGAAGGTGATGAACCTGTGGAATTCATTGCTACAGACGGCTGTGGAGACCAAGTCAATGGGTATTTTTAAGGTGGAGATTGGCAGATTCTTGATTAGTGCGGGTGTCAGGGGTTATGGGGAGAAGGGAGGGGAATGGGGTTGAAAGTGAAAGATAGATAGAAACAAAGAAAATAGGTGCAGGAGGAGTCTGAGGATTACAACAGCACAGAAACAGGCCCTTCGGCCTGGCACGGTGGTGCAGCGGGTCGAGCTGCTGCCTCACAACGCCAGAGACCCTGGTTCGATCCTGACTACAGGTGCTGTCTGTATAGAGTTTGTACGTTCTCCCTGTGACCATGTGGGTTTTCTCTGGGTGCTCTGATTTCCTCCCACATCCTAAAGACATACAGGTTTTTAGTTTAATTGGCTTAGGTAAAATTGTCAATTGTCCTGAGTGGGTAGGATAGGGTTAATGTGCAGGGTTGGCACGGAGTCAGTGGGCCGAATGGCCTGTTTCCACGTTGCATCTCTAAAGTAAAGTCTGATGTCTCTCCATCACCTCCGATGCTCCATAGAAACTAATCCAAGTTTAAACTCCGTACAGACAACACCCGAAGTCGGGATCGAACTCGTGTCTCTGAGTTGCTGCGTTCACTGTAAGGCAGCAACTCTACCGCTGCGCCACTGTGCCGCCCATATGTAACGGGCAGGCTGAAACATCTGCAGGTTTAACACAGCACAATACATCACAGAGAGACTGGTGCAGACCAATCCTGAATTATTAACATGATCCTCGCTCGGCCCACGGCTCCATTGAAATATAAATGTCAGATCTCCCCGCTGTGCTGTTGTGTACATCAGTCGCCCGCTAAAGGGGGAAGTATATGGAACAGACAGCATTCACTCAATGCACACTCATCCTTTATATTTCTACAATAAATCGTCATTCATCATTAAAAATAGACAATCCAAAACTATACAAACTCAATAGGTTCTTTGTTCTTAAGTCATCGGAGCAGAATTAGGCCATTCGGCCCATCAAGTCTACTCCGCCATTCAATCATGGCTGATCTATCTCTCCCTCTCAACCCCATTCTCCTGCCTTCCCCCCCCCCTATAACCTCTGACACCCGTACTAATTAACAATTTGCTATTGAGGGCGTGCAGCGTAGGTTTACTAGGTTAATTCCCGGAATGGCGGGACTGTCATATGTTGAAAGACTGGAGCGACTAGGCTTGTATACACTGGAATTTAGAAGGATGAGAGGAGATCTTATCGAAACGTATAAGATTATTAAGGGGTTGGACACGTTAGAGGCAGGAAACATGTTCCCAATGTTGGGGGAATCCAGAACAAGGGGCCACAGTTTAAGAATAAGGGGTAAGCCATTTAGAACTGAGATGAGGAAAAACTTTTTCAGTCAGAGAGTTGTGGATCTGTGGAATTCTCTGCCTCAGAAGGCAGTGGAGGCCAATTCTCTGAATGCACTCAAGAGAGAGCTAGATAGAGCTCTGAAGGATAGCGGAGTCAGGGGGTATGGGGAGAAGGCAGGAACGGGGTACTGATTGAGAATGATCAGCCATGATCACATTGAATGGTGGTGCTGGCTCGAAGGGCCGAATGGCCCCCTCCTGCACCTATTGTCTATTGTCTAATCTGTCTATCTCTGCCTTAAATACATCCACTGACTTGGCCTCAACGGCCTTCTTCTATGCCTCTACCTTCAATGTTACTTGTGTTCCACCAGTGATGTAACCACCTCTCTTTTCACAAGGCACCATTGCCACCAATGTGGCCCCCTGGGGATAATGCTTCCCCTGTTTGAGGGGTTTTGTAAACCTCCACCAATGTAGTACCTGCCCTGCCTCACCCGGACCGACTGGTCCAAACGCCAAGAACAACCAGGCCATGAGATCAAGCTTTCAATGCCGTGCCCATGATGTTATTCTCTCTCCCAGGTACGGCCTGTGAGAGAGAATAGGTGGCCAAGGTGGCACAGCGGTAGAGTTGTTGCCTTACAGCACTTGACAGGGTTCCATCCCGACTACGGGTGCCGTCTGTACGGAGTTTGTACGTTATTCTCCCCGTGACCTGCGTTGGTTTTCTCCAAGATCTTCAGTTTCCTCCCTCACTCCAAAGACGTACAGGTTTGTAGGTTAATTGGCTTGGTGTAAATGTAAATTTGTCCCTAGTGTGTGCAGAATAGCGTTAACGTCTGGGGATTGCTGGTCGGTGCAGACTCGGTGGGCCGAAGGGCCTGTTTCCGCGCTGTATCTCTAAACTAAACTAAGTTTAATCCACCCCTTTCTGCTTTCCGCAGAGACCGTTCCCTCTGCAATTACATTTACACCTTCCCACCCAAACTACCCCATCCCCAGGCACTTTCCCCTGCAACCGCAGGAGATGCAACACCTGTCCCTTTACCTCCCCCTCGACTTCATCCAAGGACCCCGACAGTCTTTTCAGGTGAGGCAGAGGTTCACCTGCACCTCCTCCAACCTCATCTACTGTATCCGCTGTTCCAGGTGTCAACTCCTGTACATCGGCGAGTCTAAGCGCAGGCTTGACGATCGTTTCGCTCAGTCCGCCTTAACCTACCTGATCTACCGGTGGCTCAGCACTTTAACTCCCCCTCCCATTCCCAATCTGACCTTTCAGTCCTGGGCTTCCTCCATTGTCAGAGTGAGGCCCAGCACAAATTGGAGGAACAGCACCTCATATTTCGCTTGGGCAGCTTACACCCCAGCGGTATCAACATTGACTTCTCTAAATTCAAATAGCCCTTGCTTTCCCTCTCTCTCCATCCCCTCCCCCTTCCCAGTTCTCCCACCAGTCCTCCTGTCTCCGACTACATTCTATCTTTGTCCCACCCACTCCCCTGACATCAGTCTGAAGAAGGGTCTCGACCCAAAACGTCACACATTCCTTCTCTCCAGAGATGCTGCCTGTCCCGCTGAGTTACTCCAGCATTTTGTGTTTACCTTAAACTAAACTAAGGTACGTCCAAGATTGGGTTGGTGCATTATAGTTCAGGAGTGATGACACACTCCACCACTCCCTGATCCAACCTCATTAGTGTGGACCTTCAGAGAAGACCAACAAGAGATGGAAGTTGTGCAGGAAGGAACTGCAGATGCTGGTTTACAACAAAAACTCTGTCCGGCGGGGGCTTCAATGTCGGGAGCCACGACTGCCCCGACGTGCAGCGGCTGCGTCTTTGCCCGCCCCGGATCGTGGGGCTTGGGTCGGCCCGCTGCGGGCCTTTCACCGTCCGGCGCGGCCTGGAACGTGGCAACTCCAACAGCCTGACCGCGGGAGAAGACGGCAGGGGAAGAGGAAAGACATTCTGGCCTTCCATCACAGTGAGGAGGGGACTGGAGGAGACTCACTGTGATGGATGTTTTGTTTTGTGTTGATTGTGATTGTGTGTGTTATTGCTTATTTTTATTACTCTATTGTTGGACTGTGAGCGACCTTTCATTTCACTGCACATCTTGTATGTGTATGTGACAAATAAACTTGACTTGGCTAGATGCTGGAGTAACTCAGCGGGACAGGCAGCATCTCTGGGGAGAAGGAATGGGTGACGTTTGGGCTCAAGGTGGAAGTTGGCAGGAGATGATGGTCAATATCTCAAGGACGACTGAAGGTACAATGCTTCGTGATATGTGCTGGGTGGCAGAGCTGTCCATGGTCCTGATGTTTGGAAGGTAGTGGATTTATGGCCCAACATATTAACCAGCAAAGCCTTCATTACTTTTTGGGATATCATGTGGGCAAAAAGGATCAGATTGCAAAGCATATTTCAGACCTGAGAAACGATGACTCTCCTGCTGATTAATGTAGAACTTTCTAAACATTTATTAAATTCTGACAGTCCAATATTCTGCCTCTTGGAGTCGGCAGCATGAATGATTTAAAAACATGATCATCTTTTCACGAGGATCAAGACTGCATTAGTCTTTCTCCGACGTGGAACAGTGAAATGTCATTCCTGTCAGGCAGACACAAAGTGCGCTGGAGGTAAATATTAATGAGTCGGAGCAGTTCCCTTGCCCGGGATCAACCGGGAACAGGAGCTGTGGACTCTGGGCAGAGTCCAGACTCTGTGGACTCTTTGCCTTCTCCAAACATGGACAAGCTCGGCTAGCACAGAATCATCACGGCACTCAGTCTGAATATACCCTCACACACCCAGCCTACACTGCACACACCCAGCCTATAGAATCAATACACTCAACCTATAGAGTGCGCACACAGCCTATAGAATCCACACACACCCAGCCTATAGTGCACACATCCAGCCTATAGAATCAATACACTCAACCTATAGAGTGCACACACAGCCTATAGAATCCACACACACCCAGCCTATAGTGCACACTCCCAATCTATAGAATCAATACACTCAGCATATAGATTGCACACACGGCCTACAGAATCCACACACACCCAGCCTACAGTGCCCACATCCAGCCTATAGAATCAATACACCCAACCTATCAAGTGCACACACAGCCTATAGAATCCACACACTCGGCCAAAAGAATCCATGCACCCAGTCTATAGAATCCATACATCCAGCCAGCATATAGAATCCATATGCACAGCATATAGAGTGCACACACCCAGTCTATAGAGTCTATGTGCCCCGCCTACAGAATGCACACACCCAGCCCACGGTGCATACACTCAGCCTATAGAATATATACACACAGCCTGTAGAATCTATGCATCCAGCATATAGAGTGCGCACACCCAGCCTATAGAGTGCGCAGCCAGCCTATAGAATATATACACCCAGCCTATACAGTGCACACACCCAGCCTATAGAGCGGTCGGGGTTGAACCCGGGTCTATGATGCTGCAAGGCAGTAGTTCCACCACTACGCCCCCCTAAACAAAACTAAACTAAACTGAAAATCCCATCAGCCTGCATTCGGTCCCTACCCCTGTAACCCATCCCCTCCCTACCCCTGTAACCCATTCAGTCCCTACCCCTGTAACCCATCCCCTCCCCACCCCTGTAACCCATCCCCTCCCTACCCCAGTAACCCATTCCCTCCCTACCCCTGTAACCCATCCCCTCCCTACCCCTGTAACCCATCCCCTCCCTACCCCTGTAACCCATTCCCTCCCCACCCCTGTAACTCATTCCCTCCCTACCCCTGTAACCCATCCCCTCCCTACCCCTGTAACCCATTCAGTCCCTACCCCTGTAACCCATCCCCTCCCTACCCCTGTAACCCATTCCCTCCCTACCCCTGTAACCCATTCATCCGCGCCATGCTGCCTTAAATGCATTTTAAAAGTAATTCTCCAAATGTAATTTCAGATCCTCGACACTCTACAGCCCAAGTCACGCTGACAGCCAGCAGATGCTGCATGGGGAATGAAGGCAATGACTAGAGTTGATGTGGAGAGAAGCAGACTGATCTCAGATGGAGGGACAGTGAAGGAACTGGGAACAGCTCTGATAAATCACTTTAATGTTCCCTGATGCAGCAACTTCCCTGAAAAATAGCTTTTAGTTGTGTAATTGCATTTAGATTGGAATCTTAAACCGCCCGCTTGATACCACCCTCCATCTGCACCGAGGCTGGGCCTGTGTATGCTTCTCTGATAATGGTTCTCAGTTTACGCCAGGACTTTAGCCTGGGCAGCTGAGGTATGCAGCAGGCAGCAACACAGCAGAACAACTTTGTTTCCAGAGCTTAATCTGGCGTTTCATGTTCACATAGAGTGATAGAGCCACAGTGATACAGTGTGAAAACAGGCCCTTCAGCCCAACTTGCCTACACCGGCCAACATGCCCCATCTGCACTAGTCCCAACTTGCCCACACCGGCCAACATGTCCCAGCTACACTAGTCCCACCTGCCTGCGCTTGGTTCATATCCCTCCAAACCTGTCCTATCCATGTACCTGCCTAACTGTTTCTTAAACATTGGGATAGTCCCAGTCTCAACTACCTCCTCTGGCAGCTCGTTCCATTCACCCACCACCCTTTGTGTGAAAAAGTTACCCCTCAGATTCCTATTAAATCTTTTCCCTTCACCTTAAACCCCTGTCCTCTGGTCCTCGATTCCCCTACTCTGGGCAAGAGACCCTGTGCATCTACCCGATCTATTCCTCTCATGATTTTCTACACCTCTGTAAGATCGCCCCTCACCCTCCTGTGCTGCAGGGAATAAAGTCCAAGCCGACTCAACCTCTCCCTACAGCTCAGACCCTCAGGTCCTGGCAACAACCTTGTAGCTGTTACAGTTTTATAAAGCTTTGCTAGGCCACATTGGAATATTGTGGGTAGTTCTGCTCACCCCCATTACAGGAAGGATGTAGAGGCTTTGGAGGGGGTGCTGAGGAGTTTTACCAAGAAGATGCTGCTGGGATTAGAGGGTATTAGCTACAGGGGAAGGTCGGACAGACTTGGAATGTTTTCTTTGGAGGTGTGGAGGTTGAGGGGAGACCTACAAAATGATGAGAGGCATAGAGTCATAGAGTAGAGATATGATTTTAGATTTTTTAGATTTAGAGATACAGCGTGGAAACAGGCCCTTCGGCCCACCGGGTCCGTACCGCCCAGCGATCCCCGCACACTAACACTATCCTACACACACTAGGGACAATTTTTACATTTGCCCAGCCAATTAACCTACATACCTGTACGTCTTTGGAGTGTGGGAGGAAACGGAAGATCTCGGAGAAAACCCACGCAGGTCACGGGGAGAACGTACAAACTCCGTACAGACGGCGCCCGTAGTCAGAATCGAACCTGAGTCTCCGGCGCTGCATTCGCTGAAAGGCAGCAACTCTACCGCTGCGCCACCATGCCGCCCATATAGAGGCATATAGCACAGAAACAGGCTCCTGTGCCCAGCTTGCCCATGCCAACCAAGTTGCTCCATCTACACCAGTCCCACCTGCCTGCGTTTGGTCCATAATCCATCTAAACCTTTCTTCTCCATGCACCTGTCCAAATGTTGTTATAGTTTCTGCCTCAACTACCTCCTCCGGCAGCTGTTGGGGGGTCCAGAACCAAGGGCCACAGTTTAAGAATAAGTGGTAGGCCATTTAGAACGGAGATGAGGAAAAACTTTTTCAGTCAGAGAGTTGTGAATCTGTGGAATTATCTGCCTCAGAAGCCAGTGGAGGCCAATTCTCTGAATGCATTCAAGAGAGAGCTAGATAGAGCTCTTAAGGATAGCGGAGTCAGGGGGTATGGGGAGAAGGCAGGAACGGGGTACTGATTGAGAATGATCAGCCATGAACACATTGAATGGCGGTGCTGGCTTGAAGGGCCGAATGGCCTCCTCCTGCACCTATTGTCTATTGTCTATAACTCTACCACTGTGCCATCGGCCCCAGCGCTGATAGGTACATGAATGTGGAGGCAGAGGAGATTGTTTTAAGCTGGCATCATGTTTGGCACGAACATTGTGGGCCGAAGGGCCTGTTCCTGTGCTGTACCACTCTATGTTCTGAGACTTTTGGAGATAATGCAGCAAATGCTGTCCTGTGAATAATGGCCACGACCCAATAAAACATGAATCAAAATAACCTCTGGCAAAGGAACCAGATTTAAAAGTAATTGAAGGCTCTAAAACAGACAAAAATGATTTATATTCAACATTTTGTCACTCCACTCCGAAGCACATTAAGCTGCGGATTCCTTAATGAAGTGTAATGGTTTGTTCCATGAGCTATCAAGCTGGCCAAAGCTACCAGCGTTGTAGTGGTAATCTACCGTAAACCAACCAAGATATTGATGAGACTGCACTGGAAGTACTGAGTGCACCCTGCTATAGGAAGGATGTCTGGAGAGAAGGAATGGGTGATGTTTCGGGTCGAGACCCTTCATCAGACTGATATCTCTTCAGACTGAAGAAGGGTCTCGACCCGAAATGTCACCCATTCCTTCTCTCCAGAGATGCTGCCTGTCCTGCTGAGTTACTCCAGCACTCTGTAAAACGTCACCCATTCCTTCTCTCCAGAGATGCTGCCTGACCCACTGAGTTACTCCAGCACTCTGTAAAACGTCACCCATTCCTTCTCTCCAGAGATGCTGCCTGTCCTGCTGAGTTACTCCAGCACTCTGTGTCTATCTTCGATTTAAACCAGCATCTGCAGTTCCTTCCTCCACACAGTGAGGATGGCGTTAAGCTGAAAGGGCGCAGAGAAGACTGACTAGGATGTTGCCAGGACTCGAGGGTCTGAGCTACAGGGAGAGGTTGGGCAGGCTAGGACTTTATTCCTTGAAGTGCAGGAGGCTGAGGGGTGCTCTTACAGAGGTGTATAAGATCAAGAAGGGAATAGATCGGGTAAATAAACAGGGTCTCCTAGGGGAATCAAGAATGAGAGGGCATAGGTTTAAGGTGAAAGGGGGTGATGGGTGAATGGAACGAGCTGCCGGAGGAGGTAGTTGAGGCAGGGACTATCCCAATAGCTAAAAGACACATGGACAGGTACATGGACAGGAAAGGTTTACAGTGATTTGGGTCGATGTGGGTAAACGTGACTAGCTTAGATGGGGCATGGATTGGGGCCGAAGGGCCTGTATCATGCTGTATGACTCTATGACACCATGGTTGGATTTGGTGCTGCCGGTGGAGGGAGTGAATGTACCTCAAAGAATGTACCTCCAAACACACACACACCGCGAGATCTTCACGAAAGGGGAAGCTCAATGTCCCGTCCAAACATTAACACCAGAGTACCAAATAAAATACTGCTTCATGCCTGATTTTTCAATCATGGTCCTGCGATTATTTATCATGGCCAAACGGAAAGGGTTAACATGGTTCCTGATGCACAGACTGTGTGTTAGTCACTTCCAAGGCCAGGCAATTGTGTCCTTGCCATTGTTGTGGTAGAGCTACAGTCTGCATCCACACACGCACTGCAGTGCAGGAAAGGTTCAGTGCTAAACAAAAGGCGGACAGCATTAACGCTGCCATTGAGATTGCAACACAGCCCCTGAAGTGAAGTAATCAAGCCATTGCCTGCTGATAACTGTTATTATTCCACCCCACTGTAGCTCTGATGGAGCAGGCACCAAGGCTCAGTCCGATTGGAATATTGTAGTCCCTCACGCTAGAGTTCTTGATCTCCACACTAAGTGGATCTGCAATCTGACTTGAGTTCTCTCCACACCGTCTTCTCTGGGAACATTAACTCGGCTCTGGATGGCCACTGGTGTTGAGTCACGGACCCAGGCCATACAGCATGGACGCAGGCCCTTCGGCCCATCGTGGCCCTGCTGACCATCACATGGACAGAAGGAACTGCAGATACTGGTTTACCAAAAAATAAAGTATAAAGCACTGGAGTAACTCAGCGGGTCAGGCAGCATCTCTCGAGAACATGTATAAGGTGACGTTTCACAGAGTGCTGGAGTAACTCAGCGGGTCAGGCAGCATCTGTGGAGAATATGGATAGGTGACGTTTCACAGAGTGCTGGAGTAACTCAGTGGGTCAGGCAGCATCTCTGGAGAACATGGATAGGTGACGTTTCACAGAGTGCTGGAGTAACTCAGCGGGTCAGGCAGCATCTGTGGAGAACACGGATAAGTAACGTTTCACAGAGTGCTGGAGTAACTCAGCGGGTCAGGCAACAACTCTGGAGAACATGGATAGGTGACGTTTTAGGTCTGAAGAAAGGTCCTGACCCAAAACGTCACCTATCCATGTTCTCCAGTGATGTTCCTGACCTGCTGCGTTACTCCAACACTCAGCCTCTGACCATTGGGTACCAGTCTACACAAATCCCATTGGCCTTCACTCAGGATGGGACAGGCTTCTGGATTAGATTCCCCCCTCTAATCCCAGTGTCCCACCTGGGCTCGACCCATTCCTCTCCACCCCCTCCCCCTCCCCTTCCACCCACATTCCTTCCTCTAGCTTCACAATTCTCACCTTTTCCATCCTTATCTCATATCGTTTGCCTTTTCATTTCTGGCCTTTGTCAAATGTATCCACCTGTCTTTACACCTCAATAGTGTCACCGCTCACCTTCCTGAACTCCTGAAAGTCTCAGCCTATCCAACCTCTCCCAATATCTCAAGGCCACAAGATCTGGCAACATCCTGGTAAACCTCTTCTGCACCCGTTCCAACTTAATGACGAATCTGAAGAAGGGTCTCGACCTGAAACGTCACCCATTCCTTTTCTCCAGAGATGCTGCCTGTCCCGAGGAGTTACATAGAAACATGGACTTAAAGAAAATAGGTGCAGGAGGAGGCCATTCGGCCCTTTGCGCCAGCACCGCCATTTAATATGATCATGGCTGATCATCCAAAATCAGTACCTCGTTCCTGCTTTCTCCTCATATCCCTTGATTCCGTTAGCCCTAAATGCTATATCTGAACTGTTGTGCTAGTCCAGAACCAGGGGTCAAAGTTTAAGAATAAGGGGTAGGCCATTTAGGACTGAGATGAGGAAAAACATTTTCACCCAGTTGTGAATCTGTGGAATTCTCTGCCTCAGAAGGCAGTGGAGGCCAATTCACTGGATGATTTCAAGAGAAAGTTAGATATAACTCTTAGGGCCAACGGAATCAAGGGATATGGGGAGAAAGCAGGAACGGGGTACTGATTCTGGATGATCAGCCATGATCATATTGAATTGTGGAATTCTCTGCCTCAGACGGCAGTGGAGGCCAGTTCTCTGGATGCCTTCAAGAGAGAGCTAGATAGAGCTCTTAAAGATAGCGGAGTCAGGGGGTATGGGGAGAAGGCAGGAACGGGGTACTGATTGTGAATGATCAGCCATGATCACATTGAATGGCGGTGCTGGCTCGAAGGGCCGAATGGTCTACACCTGCACCAATTGTCTATTGTCCATTGTCTATTGAATGGCGGTGCTGGCTCGAAGGGCCGAATGGCCTACACTTGCACCTATTTTCTATGTTTCCATGTTTCTAACTCCAGCACTTTGTTTCTATCTTCGGTGTAAACCAGCATCTGCAGTTCCTTCCCACAGGTGTAGGAGGGGAATTGAGAGGGTAGTTTGTGGGGTGATGTGTACTCTGAGAATGGCGATCCAGCGTGGGATCATCCCAGAGGCATCCTTCTTTACACGAGACATTCTCAGACAATGCCGCGTCAATTTGAGCTCTTTATGATTTATATGAAAGAACATTTCCAAGCGGTGCCTGGTTTCATTCAATTGAAATATTGCATTCAATGCTCGCTATGTGTGGCCCAGTGAGTTAAGGTTCAATTCAAATAAAAGTGAAGAAACAAATAACAATAAAATTCCAAGCTATTGCAGTCACTAATGTCTTCTTTATTTATGGTGAATTGGTGAAGGAAATGGATCCAGGACATTATTCTATCCTGTTCAATTTACAAACTAACTGAATGCTTATTGCAGTGATGCGTGAGATGAAAATATCCAGTAGCAACACTAGACCTTTGCAACCAAGGTCTTCAATGTTCACCCATTATGCTGGGGCACTCCAGTGGGAGAGACTGCATAAAGAAGGCAAAGCACAGAAGGTGTTGGTGGGCCGATTGTACATCACTAACCGCCCTTGAGATGTTGGAGTGAGCCGTGATCATTAACCACGGCACTCCTCCAGAGGATGCGGTCCCACAAACCTCTTCTGGGATTTAGATGCGAGGATGATCAAGGAGACTGCAAGTGCTGGAATCTTGCGTGGAATACAGAGTGCTGGAGTAACTCAGCGGGTCAGGCAACATCTGTGGGGAACATGGATAGGTGACGTTTCACAGAGTGCTGGAGTAACTCAGCGGGCCAAGCAACATCTGTGGGGAACATGGATAGGTGACGTTTCACAGAGTGCTGGAGTAACTCAGCGGGCCAGGCAACATCGCTGGAGGACATTGGATCGGTACAGGTGTCAGAGGTTATGGGGAGAAGGCAGGAGAATGGGGTTAGGAGGAAGAGATAGGTCAGCCATGACCTAATGGCCGAATGGCCTAATTCCACTCCTATCACTTATGACCTTGACATTGTGGCCCATCTTCAGACTTCGAAAAGGAACAGGGAGATATTTCCAAATCAGGGTGGTCTCTGACCTGCAAACGGTGGCCAAAGATGGACACAAAATGCTGGAGTAACTCAGCAGGTCAGGCAGCATCTCTGGAGAGAAGGAATGGGTGACGTTTCGGGCCAAGACCCTTCTTCAGACTGACCCAAAACATCACCCATTCCTCCTCTCCAGAGATGCTGCCTGTCCCGCTGAGTTACTCCAGCATTTTGTGCCCATCCTGGGTTTAAACCAGCATCTGCAGTTCCTTCCTACACATTCCGTCTGCAAAGGGTGGTGTTGCCCTGTATCTGAAGCCCTTGGACTGGGTTCAGGGGGGGCACAGCTTTGGAAGATTCACTTATAGAGTTGTCATAAAATGGATGTTAAGATGACATCCATGTTCCAAACTCTGTTTCACACATCTGTAGTCCACAGGTGTCTCTCTCCATCTAACAGCCTCATAGATATCACCAGGGATGGAAATCTGCACACAAACCCTGTCTGGCCTTTATGTGCTATTGAGCTTGTAGTCATAGAGCTGTCCAGCACAGTAACAGGCCCTTCGGCCCACCTTCTTCATGCCAACCAAGATGGCACAGTAGACTTATCCCATTTGCCTGCCTTTAGCCGGTATCCCACTAAATCTTTCCCATCCAAATATCTGTCCAAATGTCTTTAAAAAGTCGTATTTGTACCCGCTTCCACAGCTACCTCCGGCAGCTTGTTCCAGATACGGACTACCCTCTGAGTGGAAAAGTTGCCCCTGACCTCCCTCGCAAACCTCTCCCCTCTCACAGGAAGCCAATAGTTTTAGAATCCTCTACCCTGGGAAAAATATAAGACAATGAGTGAACACGTTAACCATGCTCCTCATGGTCTTGTACACCTCAATAAGGTCACCCTACGCTCCAGAGAGAATGGTCCCAGCCTGTCCAACCTCCCCTTAAGCCTGCAAGCCCAGGTAACATCCTGGTGAATCTCTTCTTATCATATCATATCATATATATACAGCCGGAAACAGGCCTTTTCGGCCCTCCAAGTCCGTGCCGCCCAGCGATCCCCGTACATTAACACTATCCTACACCCACTAGGGACAATTTTTACATTTACCCAGCCAATTAACCTACAAATCTGTACGTCTTTGGAGTGTGGGAGGAAACCGAAGATCTCGGAGAAAACCCACGCAGGTCACGGGGAGAACGTACAAACTCCTTACAGTGCAGCACCTGTAGTCAGGATCGAACCTGAGTCTCCGGCGCTGCATTCGCTGTAAAGCAGCAACTCTACCGCTGCGCTACCGTGCCGCCCTCTCCAAGTTAACGACATCCGTCCCGATATAAAGGATGAGAATCAGTCGGGGAGGGGGGGAGGCATGAGAGGTGAAGAGGCAACAAAAGCGATTCATAAGGACACAAGTGACAGGAACAGAATTAGGCCATTCGGCCCATCAAGTCTACTCCGCCATTCAATCACGGCTAATCTATCTCTCCCTCCTAACCCCATTCTCCTGCCTTCTCCCCATAACCCCCGACACCCGCACTAATCAAGAATCTATCTATCTCTGTCTTAAAAATATCCAGTGACTTGACCTCCACAGCCTTCTGTGGCAAAGAATTCCACAGATTCACCACCCTCTGACTAAAGAAATTCCTCCTCATCTTCCTAAAGGAACGTCCTTTGATTCTGAAGCTGTGACCTCTGGTCCTAGACTCTCCCATAGAGATACAGCGCGGAAACAGGCCCTTCGGCCCACCGGGTCCGTGCCGCCCAGCGATCCCCGCACATTAACACTATCCCACACCCACTAGGGACAATTTTTACATTTACCCAGTCAATTAACCTACATACTTGTACGTCTTTGGAGTGTGGGAGGAAACCGAAGATCTCGGAGAAAACCCACGCAGGTCACGGGGAGAACGTACAAACTCCGTACAGACGGCGCCCGTAGTCGGGATCGAACCTGAGTCTCCGGCGCTGCATTCGCTGTAAGGCAGCAACTCTACCGCTGCACCACCGTGCCACTAGTGGAAACATCCTCCCCACATCCACTCTATCCAGGCCTTTCACTATTCTGTACGTTTCAATGAGGTCCCCCCTCATCCTTCCAAACTCCAGCGAGTACAGGCCCAATGCAGACAAATGCATACCATGCCTTGGTGCGCGTGACAATAAACTAGACTGAAACAGCATTGATGGGCCGAATAGATCTTCATTGTGTTTGGCATTTTAACGCAGGGTTAATTTTGCTTTGGGAGCTGCATATGTGCAGTTCCTTAGGTGAAAGAAATGACTTTCATTCAGTGCTAAAGAAGTGATTTTCTCTGTAAGCGAAGGTTTCTGTTGGCAATCTGCACCCTCAAGGGGAGCTGGCTCTTCTGCAGAGTGCATTATGTTTTCCATTAAGAGCAAACTGCTTCTGGCCAAATGCACTCTCTCATTTTCTTTTTTTAATGCGCATTTCACTTTGGATAAAAGTTGACTTTGATTACAGCCAACAGGACTTTAAGGAGTGGAAGGATGTGTTGAGTGGGAAAGAATTGCAGATGCTGGTTTACACCGAAGACTGCCATAGAGGGAGTACAGAGAAGGTTCACCAGATTGATTCCTGGGATGACAGGACTTTCATATGAAGAAAGACTGGATAGACTCGGCTTGTACTCGCTGGAATTTAGAAGATTGAGGGGGGATCTTATAGAAACTTACAAAATTCTTAAGGGGTTGGACAGGCTAGATGCAGGAAGATTGTTCCCGATGTTGGGGAAGTCCAGAACCAGGGGTCACAGCTTAAGGATAAGGGGGAAGTCTTTTAGGACCGAGATGAGAAAACATTTCTTCACACAGAGAGTGGTGAATCTGTGGAATTCTCTGCCACAGAAGGTAGTTGAGGCCAGTTCATTGGCTATATTTAAGAGGGAGTTAGATGTAGCCCTTGTGGCTAAAGGGATCAGGGGGTATGGAGAGAAGGCAGGTACAGGATACTGAGTTGGATGATCAGCCATGATCATATTGAATGGCGGTGCAGGCTCGAAGGGCCGAATGACCTACTCCTGCACCTATTTTCTATGTCTCTATGTTTCTAAGATGGACACTAAGTGCTGGAGTAACTCAGCGGGACAGGCAGCATCTCTGGTGAGAAAGAACAGGTGACGTTTCGAGTCCAGACCCTTCTTCAGACAAAATCAGTCGATCTTCATTGCGATCATCCCTGCCTCAACTAACTCCTCCAGCAGCTCATTCCATACCCTCATCACCCTTTGTGTGAACAAGTTACCCCTCAGATTCCTATTAATTTTTCCACCTCATCTTAAACCTAAGTCCTCTGGTTCTTAATTCCCCCAAAAGACTCTGTGCATCTACCCGATTTATTCCTAGTCAGAGGAAAAACAATCAAGTCTAATGCTAGTCACCTCTTCAAGTTCTCCAGAGATGCTGCCTGACCTGTTGAGTTACTCCAGCACTCTGTGAAACGTCACCTATCCATGTTCTCCACAGATGCTGCCTGACCCGCTGAGTTACTCCAGAACTCTGTGAAACGTCACCTATCCATGTTCTCCACAGATGCTGCCTGACCCGCTGAGTTACTCCAGAACTCTGTGAAACGTCACCTATCCATGTTTTCCACAGATGCTGCCTGACCAGCTGAGTTACTCCAGCACTCTGTGAAACGTCACCTATCCATGTTCTCCACAGATGCTGCCTGACCCGCTGAGTTACTCCAGCACTCTGTATCCTCTACATATTGATTCTTAGCAGGACCACTTTCCTCCTGCTTTTCCCCAGCTTGGTTATGTCCTTCACTCGCTGGTGAGTTCCCAATTAAAGACAAGTAATTGGAGGCAAGATTCTCGGGGGAAAACCAAAAGTGATGAATGGCCTCCTCCTGCACCTATTGTCTATTGTCTATTGTCTACAAGCCAGCAATGGTGGCACTGCTAATGCTGAAGGCAGCGGGCCACACAAAGTGCCCAACGCTGAGAGTTGGTGATTATGTAAAACCTGACACATCGCGGTTCATGGAACGGAAGCCTAACATACATCATGGAGTGCCTGTATATTCCAATCATGTTCACAAATCACAGTAGCCAGGAAGGCCAACGCAATGCTAGCAGTTATTTCAAGAGGACTAGAATGCAGGGAAAAACAGGGACGCCTCTCTATAAGATCCCCTCTCAGAAGGATGAGAGGGGATCTTATAGAGACGTATAAAATTATAAAAGGACTGGACAAGCTAGATGCAAGAAAAATGTTCCCAATGTTGGGCGAGTCCAGAACCAGGGGCCACACAGTCTTAGAATAAAGGGGAGGCCATTTAAAACTGAGGTGAGAAGCAACTTTTTCACCCAGAGAGTTGTGAATTTGTGGAATTCTCTGCCACAGAGGGCAGTGGAGGCCAAATCACTGGATGAATTTAAAAGAGAGTTAGCTAGAGCTCTAGGGGCTAGTGGAATCAAGGGATATGGGGAGAAGGCAGGCACGGGTTACTGATTGTAGATGATCAGCCATGATCACAATGAATGGCGGTGCTGGCTCGAAGGGCCAAATGGCCTCCTCCTGCACCTATTTTCTGTTTCTATGTTTCTATGTAATGCTGAGGGTCTATAAGGCACTGGTCAGGCTGCATTTGTGAGCAAGTTTGGGCCCCGTATCTGAGGAAGGGTGTGCTGGCTCTGGAGAGGGTCCAGAGGAGGTTTACAAGAATGATCCCAGGACTGAGTGGGTTAACATATGATGAGCGTTTGTCAGCACTGGGCCTGTACTCGCTGGAGTTTAAAAGGATGAGGGGGGACCTCATTGAAACTTACCGAATAGTGAGCGGCCTGGATAGAGTGGATGTGGAGAGGATGTTTCCACTAGTGGGAGAGTCTAGGACTAGAGGTCACAGCCTCAGAATTAAAGGACATTCCTTTAGGAAGGAGATGAGGAGGAATTTATTTAGTCAGAGGGTGGTGAATCTGTGGAATTCATTGCCACAGAGGGCTGTGGAGGCCAAGTTAATAGATATTTTTAAGGCAGAGATAGATAGATTCTTGATTAGTGCGGGTGTCAGGGGTTGTGGGGAGAAGGCAGGAGAATGGGGTTAGGAGGGAAAGAAAGATCACCCATGATTGAATGGTGGATGGGCCAAATGGCCTAATTCTGCTCCTATCGCTTATGAACTTATGTTCGGCATTAAAATAGCAGACACAGGACCGTTTCCCTTCTCCTATGAGAGCCTTCACAAATAGGACATTGAACACATTGAAACATTATTCAGGCTCATCCTGATATTATTTCTCAGCTCGGTGGAATGGTTGAGCCCACTTATAACCATATAACCATATAACAACTACAGCACGGAAACAGGCCCGTTCGGCCCTACCAGTCCACGCCGACCACTCTCCCTGACCTAGTCTCATCTACCTGCTCTCAGACCATAACCCTCCAATCCCCTCCCATCCATATACCTATCCAATTTACTCTTAAATAATAAAATCGAGCCTGCCTCCACCACTTCCACCGGAAGCCCATTCCATACAGCCACCACCCTCTGAGTAAAGAAGTTACCCCTCATGTTACCCCTAAACTTTTGTCCCTCAATTCTGAAGCTATGTCCCCTTGTTGGAATCTTCCCCACTCTCAAAGGGAAAAGCCTACCCACGTCAACTCTGTCCGTCCCTCTCAAAATTTAAAAAACCTCTATCAAGTCCCCCCTCAACCTTCTACGCTCCAAAGAATAAAGGCCTCAGCTCGTCCAACCATAAAAGACCTGCTTTGGGCCCATGACAATCTCCAACTGTCTCTTAAATACATCTACTAACCTACTTGAAAGTCTATTCCAATTATTGATCACTTGTTTAAAATTCCAAGCATGGCAGCAGCAAGTTGCTACATCCTGATTTATCTCGCTTCCCAGCCTGACATTGGTATTGCATTTGTCTTTGCAGTTAGGATGAATAATGTTGAGATCCACCAATGAATCTCCTGCTCCAGGGTTGAGATCAAGATGTTGGATGTTAGAGAGGTCCACTTCATCTGCCAAAGGAAGGGGCCTGACCCTGCGAGACGTCTCTGCAACCCAGGCTTCCTTGTCCACGTCACACATCACCCTGACAGGGGAGGACAACACATCGATGTCACGGCAGCTGAATCTTACAATGTACGCACCCTGTTGTGGATTCTTCTCCTGCTTGAGAAAACAAGACTCGGTGGAGGCTCTCTTCACCAGTCTTTATTAGTGTGGTATCACGGGGAACTCAGCTCTCCAAAGCGAGGTTGCTACAGCTCCAAAGTAGGACAGAATCTAAGTTTCTTTATACAGCGTAGTACACCATAATTCCTCATGTGCAATCTAACCCTGATAACAAGCTACACAATGTGCCAGTCAACACAATTCCTTAAGTAAACTTAAACACAGAATACGGTCACATCTGGGACTAGATAAGAACAACACTCACTTCTTCTTCACACAAACATTGGGACCATTTATTAAGCAATTAAGCAAGACAGTCTCCTAAGCAAGAAAACCACCAGGATTAACCCTTTCACGGCTGAATTTCTTCCACACACCCTCCACACTGTGCAAGTACCTTCACCAGAACGACCGCAGTGGTTAAAGCAGGAGTTTACAGCTCAAGATTTCAAGATCAATTTATTGTCACGTGTACCAATTAAGGTACAGTGAAATTTGAGTTACCATACAGCCATACTAAATAAAAAGCAACAAGACACACAGCCACATAAAGTGAAATTTAACATAAACATCCACCACAGCGGATTCCATATTCCTCACTGTGAGAGAAGGTAATAAAGTTCAATCATCTTCCTCTTTGTTCCTCCCACGCTCCAAAGACGTGCAGGTTTGTAAGTTAATTGGCTTCGGTAAATTGTCTCTAATGTGTAGGGTAGAATTAGTGTACGTGTGATCGCTGGTCGATGAGAACCTGGTGGGCTGAAGGGTTAAGGTGCTGTACCACTAAACTCAGCTAAACATTTGGACAGGGACGTGGATAGGTTTAGAGGGAGATGGGGCAGGCGTGGGTAGACGGGATTAGCATGGATGGGGCATCTTGGTTGGCATGGATGAGTCGGGCCGAAGGGCCTGTCTCTGCACTGGCCGACGCTGTCTCTAATCGACAATAAACAACAGCGGAATAAGGCTGGATTTTTGCAACGGGAACATTGCAACTTTCAAAGCCAATCACCATTCTCTCCACTGTGCAGTGTCGGCAAACATCAGATGCTATTAATTTTTAATGACGAACATTATAAAGGAGAATTAGTGAGATGCAATGTGCCATTGACCATCTTCATTTGGGTTTGTGTATAGATTGAAAAATCTAATTGTTATTTTCTGTGAAGGAGATTTGTACGCAATGTTGCAAGGTCTGTGTGGGGGTTTACAGCACAACAGTATGAACACTGAACTCTCCAGTGTTAGATAACTACGTATCCCTCCCCCTACCCCCTCTTCCCTTCATTGCCCCCATCTTTACACCACCATTCTCCCCAGTACCACACCTACACTCACATCCACCCCTCCCTTTCCACCCACATCCCTCATCTAGCTTCACAATTCGCAAGTGTTCAATCCTTTTGTCTCACACCTTCTCATCTCTGGCCTTTATACAACCATCTGCCTATCAACAGTTCCCCTCACCTGCATCCACCTATCACCTGTCAGGCTTTGTCCTGCCCCTCCTCTCTTCCAGCTTTCTTCCCCCAGATTGGAGAAGGGTTCAAATCCAAAACATCACCTATCCATGTTCTCCACAGATGCTGCCTGACCCGCTGAGTTACTCCAGCACTCTGTGAAACGTCACCTATCCATGTTCTCCACAGATGCTGCCCGACCCGCTGAGTTACTCCAGCACTCTGTGAAACGTCACCTATCCATGTTCTCCACAGATGCTGCCTGACCCGCTGAGTTACTCCGGCACTTTGTGTCTTATCTTGTAAACCGAAAACAAAAGAATCCTAATTTGATCAGCCTCCTCACCGCTAATACCCTCTACATTTTAATCCAAGTTATTTATATCTGTCAATAGACAATAGACAATAGGTGCAGGAGGAGGCCATTTGGCCCTTCGAGCCAGCACCGCCATTCAATGTCATCATGGCTGATCATTCTCAATCAGTACCCCGTTCCTGCCTTCTCCCCATACCCCCTGACTCCGCTATCCTTAAGAGCTCTATCTAGCTCTCTCTTGAATGCATTCAGAGAATTGGCCTCCACTGCCCTCTGAGGCAGAGAATTCCACAGATTCACAACACTCTGACTGAAAAAGTTTTTCCTCATCTCAGTTCTAAATGGCCTACCCCTTATTATTAAACTGTGGCCCCTTGTTCTGGACTCCCCCAACATTGGGAACATGTTTCCTGCCTCTAACGTGTCCAACCCCTTAATAATCTTATACGTTTCGATAAGATCTCCTCTCATCCTTCTAAATTCCAGTGTATACAAGCCTAGTCGCTCCAGTCTTTCAACATATGACAGTCCCGCCATTCCGGGAATTAACCTAGTAAAGCTACGCTGCACGCCCTCAATAGCAAGAATATCCTTCCTCAAATTTGGAGACCAAAACTGCACACAGTACTCCAGGTGCGGTCTCACTAGGGCCCTGTACAACTGCAGAAGGACCTCTTTGCTCCTATACTCAACTCCTCTTGTTATGAAGGCCAACATTCCATTGGCTTTCTTCACTGCCTGCTGTACCTGCATGCTTCCTTTCAGTGACTGATGCACTAAGACACCCAGATCTTGTTGTACGTCCCCTGTTCCTAACTTGACACCATTCAGATAATACTCTGCCTTCCTATTCTTAGCACCAAAGTGGATAACCTCACACTTATCCACATTAAACTGCATCTGCCATGCATCCGCCCACTCACACAACCTGTCCAAGTCACCCTGTCACAGACAACAGAAGGCCCAGCACCGATCCCAGTGAAATTCCACAGGTCACACACCTCCAGCCATGATGTAGGCCAGTACAGCACAGGAACAGGCCCTTCGGCCCACACTATCCCTGCCCATCACCACTGTTGTACCTGCCTCCAGCGTGTTCCAGGTACCACCACTAACCCCACACACCTCCTTTAAACTTTGCCCCTCTCACCATGAAGCTATGCCCTGTAATCCTTGACATTTGGATTGTCAACCCTATCAATACCTTTGTGTAGGAGAATAACTGCAGATGCTGGTACAAATCAAAGTTATCACAAAATGCTGGAGTAACTCAGCGGGTCAGGGAGTATACCTGTAGCTGCCTGGCCTGCTGAATTACTCCAGCATTTTGTGATACCTTCTATCTACGCCTTTCATCATTTTGTACACATCGATCAAACCTCACCAAGCCTCCAACACTCCAGAGAAAACAATCCAAGTTTGTTTGACCTCTCCTTGTAGTTAATGCCCTGTAATCCAGACAGTATCCTGGTAAACCTCCTCTAAACTCTCTCCAAAACCTCCAGTTCCCTCCTATAATGCAGTGACAAGACAGCACACAATACCCCACATGCAGCCTGGCCAAAGTCTTATAAAACTGCAACATTACACCCTGGCTCTTGTGCACAATGCCCCGAATGATGAAGGCAAGCCCACTGCACGCCTTCTCCACCACTCTAACTACTTGTGTTTCTGCTGTGATGGAGCTAAGTACTGGGACCCCAAGGATGTTCTGTACAACACAGGTCCCTCTCCCCAGCTACAAGAGCCACTGTCAGCTAGCATCACAGGCCGGGGGTTCCATCCTGACTACGGGTTTTGTCTGTACGGAGTTTGTACGTTCTCCCCATGTGATCACATGGGTTTTCTCCGGGTGCTCCGGTTTCCTCCCACACTCCAAAGACGTGCAGGTTTGTTGGTTAATTGGCTTGGTGTAAAATTGGAAATTGTCCCCAGTGTGTGTGGGATATTGTTAATGTGCGGGGATCGCTGGTCAATGCGGACTTGGTGGGCCGAAGGGCCTGTTTCTGTGCTGTATCTCTAGTTTAGTTTAGTTTAGAGATACAGCGTGGAAACAGGCCCTTCGGCCCACCGAGTCTGTACCGACCAGCGATCCCTGCACATTAACACGACCCTACACACACTGGGGACTATTTTACACTTCGACCAAGCCAATTTTCCAATTTACCTACAAACCTGCACGTCTTTGAGTGTGGGAGGAAACCGAAGATCTCGGAGAAAAGAAGATCTCGCAGGTCACGGGGAGAACGTACAAACTCCGTACAGACGGCGCCCGCAGTCGGGATGGAACCCGGGTCTCCGGCGCTGCAAACGCTGTAAGGCAGCAACTCTACCGCTGCGCCACCGTGCCGCCCTAAACTAAATCAAACTAAACTAAACAAAGAGTAAGGACACTCGGCCCTGGAGACTGTTCTGTGTTCACGGTTGCTGAAGATTTCATCCACTGTAGCTCAGATGTGCTGAAGTCAGTTGTGCCTTGCTCCATCCTATATTTACCGATGATGTTTGCAGTTTCTTCTATCTATCAACTGTGAGATTATTTGCTCATTAAACAATTCAGCACATCCTGGGATTTGAGGTCGGCTCGGAATACCAATTCTCTACAGTTTCTGGACTCCCTCGCCAAACAACCTTTACAACCCTGCTTAATCAAACGGGAAAAATGGATGTCTTGTTGACTCTTGTCACCTTATTAAGTAACGTTTGATTCTACAGCGAGAGGCAGGCAGTATTACTGCAGTTTGATGCACTACACTTATCGCCAGGACTGCATTAAGCAGTTTAGTTTAGTTTAGTTTGGAGATACAGCGCAGAAACAGGCCCTTCGGCCCACCAAGTCCGTGCTGACCAGCGATCCCTGCACATTAACACTATCCTACACACACTAGTGACAATTTTACACTTACACCAAGCCAATTAACCTACAAACCTGTACGTCTTTGGAGTGTGGGAGGAAACCGAAGATCTCGGAGAAAACCCAGGTAGGTCACGGGGAGAACGTACAAACTCCGTACAGACAGCACCCGTAGTCGGGATGGAACCCGGGTCTCTGGCGCTGTGAGGTAGCAGCTCTACCCGCTGCACCACCCACCGTGCCACCCTGCTGGAAAGGGTACAGAAGAGATTCACCAGGATGTTACCTGGGCTTGCAGGCTTGAGTTACAAGGAGATGTTGGATAGGATGGGACTTCATTCTTCTCAAGTGACCTCTCTCGCAGCAGCATGTCGAGTCAGAGGATCAGAGTCACACAGCGTGGAAACAGGCCCATCGGCCCAACTTGCCTACAGCGACCAACATGCCCCATCTACACTGGTCCCACCAGCCTGCACTTGGCCCATTAATACAACAGAGAGGAGAGAGTTCAGGGGAAGAATCCATGTGTTTGAAACTGTACGACGGTCTCAGAGTATTGGAAGGACCATCCTTGAGATGGAGAGGTTGGGGTGGAATGAGGTACAGGATGCCCAAGAAGGTGGGAAGCAGATGAGGTTCTTAGGAAACTGGCAGCAGTTTGGAACTGCACTAACCAGCCTGATAAGCTGTGATTAAACGATCTTTTAAGCAAACCAATTTACAAACATATTATTGACTGATTTTTCTCAGGCTAGGATATTTGTCTTTGAGGCATTTGAAAGTGTAACATTATTACAAACATCAATCTGTAATTTTTTTTGACTAAACTAGATTATTTAAAGCGGGGCATTTAATGAGATGTGTTTGCTGAATAACATACGTGGGGTTTTGAGAAAATAAATGACAGATCAGTGGTCTCGGAAGTAGCTGAAGTTATATCGACGACTGCTTCTAATCCCAGGAACTCTCTCACCCAGTTGCACTGTGGGAACATTAGTTCATAGGTTGTAAGCATTCAAGAGAGAGCTAGATAGAGCTCTTAAGGATAGTGGAGTCAGGGGGGTATGGGGAGAAGGCAGGAACGGGGTACTGATTGAGAATGATCAGCCATGATCACATTGAATGGCTGTGCTGGCTCGAAGGGTCGAATGGCCTCCTCCTGCACCTATTGTCTATTGTCTATTGTAAGACCAGAATTAGGCCATTCGGCCCATCAAGTCTACTCCACCATTCGATCGTGACTGATCTATCTCTGACCCACAACCCCATTCTCCTGCCTTCTCCCCATAACCCCTGACACCCGCACTAACCAAGAACCTATTAATCTCCATCATAAAAATATTAATTGACTTGGCTTCCACAGCAATGAATTCCATAGATTCACCATTCTCTGGCTAAAGAAATCCCTCCTCATCTTTCTAAAGGTACGTCCTTTTATTCTGAGGCTGTGCTCTCTCCCACATGGACCACTTTAATTGTGGTGCAGAGTGGTGCCTCCATCCCGGCCTTCGGGTGCTGTCAGTGTGGAGTTTGCATGTTCTCCCTGTGACCACGTGGGTTTCCTCTGGGTTCTCCGGTTTCCTCCCACATCCCAAAGACGCGCGGGTTTCGTAGGTTGATTGATCCTCTGCAAGTTCCCCTTAGTGTGTAGGGAGTGGATGAGACAGTGGAATAATATCGTGTTGGTGTGAGTGGACGATCGCTGGGCTCGGTGGGCCTAGGGGCCTGCTTCCGTGCTGTCTCTCTAAACTCTCAGCAAGGATCGTGTTGGTTGGAGAAGGTGTCACCTTCTCAAGAACAATTAGAACCGGTCAGATCACAGAACTAATGGAGACAATCACCCAGAACAGTCACTGGTGACTGCAGGCTGCCGAGACCGCCTTTCCAGAGGCTCTGGAATTAATTTCTGCTGACCGAGGATGTAAGCTCTCAGGCAGATGGAGAGGCTGGGGAGGCAGTGAGTGATGTTGCAACAGGAAAGGTTAAGGAAAGGAGGTTTAATGAGGTGTTCAAAGTCATTAAGTGTTTTGATGAAAGAGTTTGGTTCCACCAACAATGAGAATGGTAACTTACGGTTAGTTGCAAAAACATAGAACGTGGAACAGCACAGCACAGCACAGGAACAGGCCCTTCGGCCCATCTTACCTGCAACAATCATTATGCCAATGTTATAGTAATCCCACTTGCAGGCACACAATCCGTATCCCTCCATCCCCTGCGTATTGTCCGTCCCCTGAAACCATTGTGTGGGAAGGAACTGCACCAAAGATGGACACAAAACGCTGGAGTAACTCAGTGGGACAGGCAGCATCTCTGGATAAAAGAATTAGGTGACCGTTCGGATTGAGACCCTTCTTCCAGTCTATTCCCTTCTCTCCACAGATGCTGCCTGAACCGCAGAGTTACTCCAGCACTCTGTGAAACGTCACCTATCCATGTTCTCCAGAGATGCTGCCTGACCCGCTGAGTTACTCCAGCACTCTGTGAAACGTCACCTATCTATGTTCTGCACAGATGCTGCCTGACCCGCTGAGTTACTCCAGCACTCTGTGTTTATCCTTTGGTGGGGTAGCATTTAGGTCCCTGCACTTGGTGCCAAAGTCATCAACAATTGGGATCCAAAAGGTTTAGAGACTAGGGTTGGGATTCATCGGCAAGAACTCTGCAGTGTGGAAGTTATTTTAGATCCAAGAATGTAGAGGTAATGAGGTTTCAAATATTCTCACCGTCAATTTTAAAATAAACTCTTTAGTTGAGATTCATAATCCAACATTTGAGACCAATGTGTGCAGAGGAATGACATCCCTCACCGAGGGGAGGGGGGAACTGCAGAGGCAGCACCCTGTGCCAACTGTGCGTCACGGTGGCTCAGCGGTAGAGTTGCTGCCTTACAGCACTTGCAGCGCCGGAGACCCGGGTTCGATCCCGACTACGGGCGCCGTATGTACGGAGTTTGTACGTTCTCCCCGTGACCTGCGTGGGTTTTCTCCGAGATCTTCGGTTTCCTCCCACACTGCAAAGACGTGCAGGTTTGTAGGTTAATTGGCTTGGTACAAATGTAAAAATTGTCCCTAGTGGGTGTAGGATAGTGTTAGTGTGCGGGGATCGCTGGGCGGTGCTGACTCGGTGGGCCGAAGGGCCTGTTTCCGTGCTGTATCTCTAAACTAAACTAAACTAAACATCATAAATTCATTTGTAATTTCATAGCTACAGAACACAGCTACTCATTAGAGAGGCCGGGCGGTGAGATTTTACTCTCATATTAAAACTGTAATTTCAGAGTCTGTTGAGAGTTTTGAAAAACCTAAAACACGTAATTATGCTCAAGAGCGCTGTGTCTGAGCAAGGCTGAGGTTCCCATTGCTCACAGCGGCTGAAGGACTGAGCGTTTAGGACCGGTCTCAGGCTGACCCATAGGGAGGTCATTGTTGCTTCTACAACCGCAGGTGAGGTGAGGATGGAACAACACAGCACAGGGCACACTGAACAGTGACCAGCATGTTGCCAGGACTAGCGGATGTGAGCTACTGGGAGAGGTTGAGTAGGCTGGGTCTCTATTCCTTGGAGTGCAGGAGGATGAGGGGTGATCTTATAGAGGTGTACAAAATCATGAGAGGAATAGATCGGGTAGACGCACAGAGTCTCCTGCCCAGAGTAGGGGAATCGAGGACCAGAGGACACAGGTTTAAGGTGAAGGGGAAAAGATTTAATAGGAATCTGAGGGGTAACTTTTTCACGCAAAGGGTGGTGGGTGTATGGAACGAGCTGCCAGAGGAGGTAGTTGAGGCTGGGACTATCCCAACATTTAAGAAGCAGTTAGACAGGTACATGGATAGGACAGGTTTGGAGAGGTATGTGTCAAATGCTGGCAGGTGGGACTAGTGTAGCTGGGACATGTTGGCCGGTGTGGGCAAGTTGGGCCGAAGGGCCTATTTCCATGCTGTATCACTCCGTGACTAGGAACAGGCCCTTCGGCCCACAATGTCATAGACTCATACAGCGTGGAAGCTGGACCCTCAGCCCAACTTGCCCACACCAACCAACGTGTCCCATCTACACTAGAAGCTTGGCTGTGCCAAAGATGATGCCAAGACCATCACTTATCTATGGACATGTAATCCATATCCTGTAGCGGACACGACGCTGTCCGTCGAAGAATGAGGCAGCACATGAGGTTTGTCCAACACCACTTTAATTCCCCACACCACGCCTCTCTCCCCACTCTGCCCCATGCCAGCTTCCCCTACTCCCCCAGGGCACCTCGTGACCTCTCCCGAACTGAAGGTTATGTACTGCGTGTGGTTCACCACCAATCCCTCCACTCCCTGCAAATCCATGTGTCTTGTAAACGGGTCCATTTCAGAATGGCAGGCAGTGGCGAGTGGAGTGCCGCAAGGCTTGGTGTTGGGGCCGCAACTGTTATGATTTGGAAGAAGGAATTAAAAGCAACACTAGCAAGTTTCAAAGCTGGGTGGCAGTGTGAACTGTGAAGAGGATGTTAGGAGGTTGCAGGGTGACCTGGACAGGTTGAGTGAGTGGGCAGATGCGTGGCAGATACAGTATAATAATATAGATAAATGTGAGGTTATCCACTTTGGCGGCAAAAACAAGGAGGCAGATCATTAGCTCAATGGTGTTAGGTTAGGTAAGGGTGAAGTGCAGCGAGACCTGGATGTCCTTGTACACCAGTCACTGAAACTTGGTGTGCAGGTACAGCAGGCAGTGAAGAAAGCTAATGGCATGTTGGCCTTCATAACAAGAGCATTTCAGTATAGGAGTAAAGAGGTTCTTCTGCAGTTGTATAGGGTCCTGGTAAGCCCACATCTGGAGTATTGTGTACAGTTTTGGTCTCCCAATTTGAGGAAGGACATCCTTGTAATTGAGGCAGTGCAGCGTAGGTTCACCAGATTGATCCATGAATGGCGGTGCTGGCTCGAAGGGCCGAAGGGCCTCCTCATGCACCTATTTTCTATGTTTCTATGTATGTTTCTATCCAGGAGTCTTGTAAATGCAACTGATGCATCTGCTGCAACCACCACCCCAGCAATGTGTTCCCTGCACCCACACGGGAAGTATCATTCAGAAGGCTTGTGTGGGAAGCAACTACAGACATTGGTTTCTAGCTTCCTCTGGCAGCTCCAAGCATCAGCAATCTCTGTCAAAGCATGACTGAAAACCAGACGAATTAGACCTTTCTTTTGACTGACCCACGGACCAGTGACATGTGTTGGCTTCGAGATAAAGCCCAGACTGTTTCGGCACACCAGCCAGCCGTTACACACAATCGGACAGAGCTTGTTACTGATACAAGGCTCGCTGGAGGTGCAGAAACCACAAAATCATCAGAATCCCCAGCCCAGTAAGGTGATGTAGAACTGCAATTTATCCCTTATTACACAGTAGATTTGACAGGTGCAATGACAGGCTGAGAACAGAATGACTTTCAATGGAGAAAGAAAAGGTTTTAACAATTGAAAAGACGTGGATGGAAGACCTGGGTGAAAGACTGGGTAATGGTGATTCAGTCCAAGCTGTCATCTCTGTGGATCACGTACAGAGAGGCGGAAACCTTCTACAAAGCTGCCTACTACACAAGGAATGCGCAAGATGGAGTCATTATTCCCAAGGACCAGGCAACAGAGTCTAAAGCCGGTTTAAAAGTAAACTTCACCTTCTTGCATCAAGCGGCATCAATAATGAATGGTGATGTCCACATAAACTATGTAATATTAATGCTTCATCCTCATCCTGCTGATCACATTGGCCAACAGAAGCACTGTTTGATATTTTTTGAGTGGAATTATTAATAAGGTATAACAGAGTTTTGTTCACAGGCTCCATGGCAGCACTTATCCCAAACAGTACACTAATGAGAGAGTGCTTGGGGACTTCTAAACTGTGGTCTTTGGGACTTTGTTGTACAGTAACTGGCCTGTCTGCAGACAGGTGTTTCACCAGGTGGAGGTTCTCAGGTGTCATCATTGTTCCTCCTTCGACAACTTACTCTGGGGCTCCACACACGAGATCTGGCACAATGCAGGCTAGAGATGGGGTAGACAGTCAGAACCTTTACTCCAGCGTAGAAATACCAAGGGAGCACAGCATTAAGGCGAGAGGGGCAAAGTGTAAAGGAGATGAGCGGGGCACGTTGTTTTACACAGAGGGGGGTGGGGGCCTGGAACAGGCTGCCAGGTGGAGGCAGATACAATAAGAGGCTCTTAGACGGGCACATGGACATGCAGGGAATGGAGGCATGTGGATCACGGTCAGGCAGAGGAGCTTGGTTGAACTTGGCTTCGTGTTTGGGACAAACATTGTGGGCTGAAGGGCCTGTTGCTGTGCTATCTCAGAAGCTGCTGCACACTGGACGCAATGTCCTCCCAACAAGGGTATGGTTGGACCCAAAGGTTGAACCCTTGCCCCTTTCCTCCACTGGTAATGCCACTCTGCTCCCCCACCACTGGCCAATTACAGATGGGCAATCAATGTTTCTCTCTCAGCCTTGCCCACAGCTTGAACCCGAACATAAATACCCCGATGCCCTTCACAAAGTTCCATTTGGCCCTCTAGAAAACGTGGTTGGCTGTCTGCGTGTGGATATCTCCCAGCAGAAATGGGGAGGACAGGGAACAGCCAGCAATTAATTCATCACGCCCAACATCATCTTGTTAATGAACTGGCAAAAAAAGAGTTGCCCCCAAATATCACCAATCTCCAATAACTTATCACAGCAGTCTTGACAAATCCGACAATCAGTACAACCTGCCGCACTTCCGCATGTGATGTTAGACACCTTGTGTAACGACTTGGTTTGCTACAAAGTCCTGAGGGAGAGAATATCTAAATTCAGAGAGTGCTTGAGTTGGTATTAAATATGAGAGTTATAAATAATGCAATGTTGCCTCTGGTTCGCAGAGAGCCTGCTGCAAGCCAGCACTGATGTTTAGATGTGGAGATGTGACAGCATAAATGTCCCATACTTAGATGGGAAACTCAATGAGATAGGTAGACCCCCTTTCATTCACAAACCACTTTATTCATGCAGTCATAGAGTCACAGAGTTAATAGAGTGATACAACGTGGAAACACACCCTTTGGCCCAACTTGCCCACACCGGCCAACATGTCCCAGCTACACCAGTGCCACCTGCCTGCGTTTGGACCAAACCTGTCCGATCCATGTACCTGTCTAACTGTTTCTTAAACTTTGGGATAGTCTCAGCCTCAACCACCTCCTCTGGCAGCTTGTTCCGTACACCCACCACCCTTTGTGTGAAAAAGTTACTCCTGAGATTCCTATTAAATCTTTTCCCCTTCACCTTGAACCTGTACCCTCTGGTCGTCGATTCACCAAGTCTACTCTATGAACCCCTTTAGTCCTGGCATTTATTGTTCATCTTTAATTGGCAAAAAGTCCCAACCCCATTATCTAGTGAAGAAACAGATACAATGGCTACTTCTAAAAGACATTTGGACAGATGTGTGGATAGGAAAGGTTGAGAGAGATGTGGGGCAAATACAGGCCAGTATGCCAACTTGGTTGCATAGACAAGGTGGGCCGAAGGGCCTGTTTCCGTGCTGTACGGCATATGCTGTGATTCTATGACTGTAAGAGTCACACAAAGGCCAGACCGTGTTTATTCACAGATGGATATCCCTGGAGATATCAGATGTTTATTTAATAATTTCAGAGTCCCAACTAATGAGACCAACATTCTGTTTGAGAAGAGATTTATTTAATTATCCTTCAACCCCCCAGCTGTTGGGCTGCCCTTTGAAGTCTAATCCTTGAATCACTGGCCCACAACTCTAGCCGTTGGCACCGTTATTCAGTCACTGAACACATCGTCCGGCCTCTGTTTTAGTTTAGTTTAGTTTAGAGATACAGTGCGGAAACAGGCCCTTCAGCCCAATGAGTCCGCACCAGCCAGCGATCCCCGCACACTAAAGGACCTGTCTGTCCCACTTAGGCGAGTGGGTGGGTGCTGGTTGGGGCAATGATCATGTCATAGAGCGATACAGATTGATTCCTGGGATGGCAGGACTTTCATATGAAGAAAGACTGGATAGACTCGGCTTGTACTCGCTGGAATTTAGAAGATTGAGGGGGGATCTTATAGAAACTTACAAAATTCTTAAGGGGTTGGACAGGCTAGATGCAGGAAGATTGTTCCCGATGTTGGGGAAGTCCAGAACAAGGGGTCACAGTTTAAGGATAAGGGGGAAGTCTTTTAGGACCGAGATGAGAAAGTTTTGTGGAATTCTCTGCCACAGAAGGTAGTTGAGGCCAGTTCATTGGCTATATTTAAGAGGGAGTTAGATGTGGCCCTTGTGGCTAAAGAGATCAGGGGGAATGGAGAGAAGGCAGGTACGGGATACTGAGTTGGATGATCAGCCATGATCATATTGAATGGCGGTGCAGGCTTGAAGAGCCGAATGGCCTACTCCTGCACCTATTTTCTATGTTTCTATGTTTCTATACAGCGTGGAAAGGTCCTTTGGCCCAACGTGCCCACACTGGTCAACATGCCCCATCTACACCAGTCCCACCTGCCCACACTGGTCAACATGCCCCATCTACACCAGTCCCACCTGCCCACACCGGCCAACATGTCCCATCTACACCAGTCCCACCTGCCCACACCGGCCAACATGTCCCATCTACACCAGTCCCACCTGCCCACACCGGCCAACATGTCCCATCTACACTAGTCCCACCTGCCCACACCGGCCAACATGTCCCATCTACACTAGTCCCACCTGCCCACACCAACCAACATGCCCCATCTACACTAGTCCCACCAGCCCGCACCAACCAACGTGTCCCATCTACACTAGTCCCACCTGCCCACACCAACCAACAAGTCCCATCTACACTAGTCCCACCTGCCCATACCACCAACATGCCCCAGCTACACTAGTTCCACCAGCCCGCACCAACCAACGTGTCCCATCTACACTAGTCCCACCTGCCCGTGTTGGGCTCATATCCCTCTAAACCTGTCCTATCCATGTACCTGTCCAGTAATGGCCATTGCTGGCATTTCAATGCACAGTACGCTGCTGTCAGTGGGTCAAACGTCATTCGGATTGTCATTCAAACACAGCAATCAGTGTTAAGTATTGTCAGGTAGAAAATCAACAAGGCAGTGTGCATACAAACCCACACTATAATATACTGCTTGTGCACGCATCATCATTGTGTATGTGTGCGTGTGTGTGCGTGTGTGCGTGTGTGTGTGTGAGTGAGTGAGTGTGTGTGCGTGTGTGTGAGTGTGTGCGTGTATGTGAGTGAGTGAGTGAGTGTGTGAGTGTGTGAGTGAGAGCGTGCATGTGTATTTGTGTGAGTGTGTGAGTGTGTGAGTGTGTGAGTGTGTGTGCGTGTGTTTGTCCATCTGCGTGTCTGTCTATATGTCTGCAAGTTGTGTGTATGTACTTGTGTGAAAGTGTGCACCTGCCTGTCAGTGTCTATATGCGTCTACACATGTGTACGTGTGTGTGTGTGCATGTGTGTCACACACGTGGCTGTGCATGGCACATGTGTGGCTTTGCGTGTCACAGGTGTGGTTGTGCATGTCACAGGTGTGTATATGCATGGCACAGGCACATGTGTGTCCGTGTGTGTCACAGGCGTGTTGGTGCGTGTTGTCGGTGGATGTGAGCTGTGTCCCTGTAAAACTGCAAAATGATCAAATTGGCTGCTGATAATCAGGATTTGCATGTTTTGGGTTTCCAGATGCAAATCAGTGCGGAGACAGTGAATAGCTCATTGTGACTCTGCCAGAGCAGATGGGGAGATGCCCAGGCTAGTTATTGAAGCTCCTACAACCACTGAATAATGATCAGCAACAGCTCCTCAGCCCCATCCCTGCAGCACAGTTGCAGGAACCACCGGCCTGGCACCACTGCAGCAGCCTGCACCAATGCATTATGACTGCGCCTCTGCTGCATGGGTCCAATCCCACTGCTGCAGCGTTGCAATTACTGCATGAACCCCTCTTTCCCTGTCCCCCCTTCTCCCACCTCTCCTCTCTCCTCTTCTCCCTCCCTCACCTCCCCTCTCCCTCCACCCCTGTGAGTCTGTTACTGTGAGTCTGTAACTGTGGGCTTGTTACTGTGGGCTTGTTATTGCGGGTTTGTTACTGTCAGTTTGTTACTGCGGGTTTGTTACTGTGGGTTGTTACTTCGAGCTTGTTCTGTGGGCTTGTTACTGTCAGTTTGTTACTGCAGGTTTGTTACTGTCAGTTTGTTACTGTGGGCTTGTTACTGTGGGCTTGTTACTGCGGGCTTGTTACTGCGGGCTTGTTACTGCGGGTTTGTTACTGCGAGTTTGTTACTGCGAGTTTATTACTGCGAGTTTGTTACTGCGAGTTTGTTACTGTCAGTTTGTTACTGCGAGTTTGTAACTGTGGGCTTGTTACTGCGAGTTTGTTACTGCGGGTTTGTTACTGCGGGCTTGTTACTGTGGGCTTGTTACTTCGGGCTTGTTACTGCGGGCTTGTTACTGCGGGCTTGTTACTGTGGGCTTGTTACTGCGGATTTGTTACTTCGGGCTTGTTACTGCGGGCTTGTTACTGCGGATTTGTTACTTCGGGCTTGTTACTGCGGGCTTGTTACTGCGGGCGATTGTTACTGCGGGTTTGTTACTGCGGGCTTGTTACTGCGGGCTTGTCACTGCGGGCTTGTTACTGCGGGTTTGTTACTGCGGGCTTGTTACTGCGGGCTTGTTACTGCGGGCTTGTCACTGCGGGTTTGTTACTGCGGGTTTGTTACTGTGGGTTTGTTACTGCGGGTTTGTTACTGTGGGCTTGTTACTGCGGGCTTGTCACTGCGGATTTGTTACTGCGGGCTTGTCACTGCGGGCTTGTTACTGCGGGTTTGTTACTGCGGGCTTGTTACTGCGGGTTTGTTACTGCTGGTTTGTTCCAGTGCTACACCAGGGGTGTGAAGGGGTGGGCCGGGTAGGTCAGTGGTGAGCTGAGCGTGATGTGAGCACAAGTGCAAAGCCACTGTTTGGGAAATCTAGCACTGAGCTGTCTGGAACATCTGGGAATAATTAGTCAGACATTCCACTGCCGTCTCCCAGTGGATCACAGACTGTTGGGACAGCTCAGAGCGGAGGGTTATGCTTTTTATATTTACCACTTGTCAGGATTTAGCTGTAAAGTCCCAACCCTACGTCCATGAGAAGCTGGGATGAGCCTCCTATATGAAACTACATAGAGTGGTGGACACTGCCTGGTCCATCACACACTGACCCCCCACCCCACACTGACCCCCCACCACACACTGACCCCCCACCACACACTGACCCCCCACCACACACTGACCCCCCCACCCCACACTGACCCCCCCCCCACCACACACTGCCCCCCCTCCCCCACCACACACTGCCCCCCACCACACACTGCCCCCACCACACACTGACCCCCCCATCACACACTGACCCCCCCCCCCACCCCACACTGCCCGGTCCATCACACACTGACCCCCCCACCATCGAAGGGATCTACAGGAGGCGCTGCCTCAGAAAGGCAGCCAGCATCATCAGAGACCCACACCACCCTGGCCACACTCTCACTGACCCACACCAGCCTGGCCACACTCTCACTGACCCACACCACCCTGGCCACACTCTCACTGACCCACACCACCCTGGCCACACTCTCACTGACCCACACCACCCTGGCCACACTCTCACTGACCCACACCACCCTGGCCACACTCTCACTGACCCACACCACCCTGGCCACACTCTCACTGACCCACACCACCCTGGCCACACTCTCACTGACCCACACCACCCTGGCCACACTCTCACTGACCCACACCACCCTGGCCACACTCTCACTGACCCACACCACCCTGGCCACACTCTCACTGACCCACACCCCCCCACACTCTCACTGACCCACACCACCCTGGCCACACTCTCACTGACCCACACCACCCTGGCCACACTCTCACTGACCCACACCACCCTGGCCACACTCTCACTGACCCACACCACCCTGGCCACACTCTCACTGACCCACACCACCCTGGCCACGATCTCATTTCGCTGCTACCATGGATTGGCGATGTTTTGGGCCGAGTCCCTTTTACAGACTGGAGAAGGGTCTGAGGAAAGGTCCCGACCTGAATTGGTTCTGTACATTTTGGTTTGGGTGATTTCCAGTCATATCGGGGAAATCATTTACTGACAGGGAAGGGGTGGTGGAGAGACCTGGGCAATCTGGGTAAAGTGTCGTCTTTCTGTGACAGAGTTTTGTTCAGCCATGAATTAATCAAAGACTGTCAGGTCAGACGCTCCAACATCTCATGGGGCATCTACTACAGCTAATCCTTTTCCTACGCTGCTGGTCTTAGGCAGGTTTGGAGTTTGCAAATCAGTTACGGAGGAAATCCTAGAGATTCAAAAGCACTTTGCAAGTAATCCCAGTTTCAGCAACAGTTTTAGTTTAGAAATACAGGGCAGAAACAGGCCCTTCGGCCCACCGAGTCCGTGCTGACCATCGATCACCCCGTACACTAGTTTAGTTTAGAGATATAGGGCAGAAACAGGCCCTTCGGCCCACCGAGTCCGTGCTGACCATCGATCACCCCGTACACTAGTTTAGTTTAGAGATACAGGGCAGAAACAGGCCCTTCGGCCCACCGAGTCCGTGCTGACCAGTAATCCCTGCACACTAACACTAACAGGATGGAACCCTGTTGGGCAGCAGCTCTACCCACTGCTCCACCGTGCCGCACAATTTGCTCAAGATCGCAGCATCTGCACTCTCCAATTAACACAACAATACTCATCCAAGTGGTACTTTATGAGACTGAAATAAAAACCAATTTCAGGCACAATTCTGTTGCATAAAATTGAGAACATTGATGCTATAAAAAAGCCCGATAATTAACGCAGCCCATTTGATTCTCCGGCCACCCCACAACTCTCTGCCTCTCTGCTGATGCCCCACAAAGTACGACCGCTCCTGCATTGTGCAGGGTGATATTCACAGCAACACCATGAAGCCTCATAACTACATAATGTGAGATTTATGATGTTCCGTGGCATTAACTGTGCCTCTGAGCGATGAACACCATTAACCAGCTGCCTGTCGGCACTCTCGCCTTGCGCGAGTAATATTGATCATTAACGATGGCAGTGAGTGGGAGGGGAGTGTGGGAGTAACTCCACCGTGTGCCCGCGGGGCTCGGGGGGAGAGGTGCCAGCTCCACCGTGTGCCCACGGGGCTCGGGGGGAGAGGAGCCAGGCTCCACCGTGTGCCCACGGGGCTCGGGGGGAGAGGAGCAGGGTTCCACCGTGTGCTCACGGGGCTCGGGGGAGAGGAGCCAGGCTCCACCGTGTGCCCACGGGGCTCGGGGGGAGAGGTGCCAGGCTCCACCGTGTGCCCATGTGGTCTGGAGGGAGAGGTGCCGGGCTCCACCGTGTGCCCATGTGGTCTGGGGGGGGAGAGGTGCCGGACTCCACCGTGTGCCCATGTGGTCTGGGGGGGGAGAGGTGCCGGGCTCCACCATGTGACCGTGTGGTCTGGGTGGAGAGAGGAGCCGGGCTCCACCATGTGACCGTGTGGTCTGAGGGTAGAGGTGCCGGGCTCCACCATGTGACCGTGTGGTCTGGGGGGACAGGTGTCGGGCTCCTTGGCTGAATGTGGCTGCCCACGTATGTGTAAGAGGTGTGCGTGCGTGTGTGTCTGTGTGCGTACACGTGTGTGTTGGTGTGTGTTATATGGATCTGTGTGTACACGCGTGTGTGAGCATGTGAGGGTGTGTGTGCATGTGTGCATGCGTATGCGTGTGCAGGTGTGCATGTGCATCTTGTGTGTGTACGTGTGCAGTTGTGCATGTGCACCGTGTGCACATGTGTGTACATGTGCATATGCATAGACATGTGCGTGTTCTCTGGGCACGGCTCCCTCAGTGCACCCCGTCTGGCTGGCCAGACACAGACGGCTGCCGTCTGCACCAGACGTGTCTCGCAACCACTGCCTCCCTTCCAGCTGTTCACGCTCCCTCCAAACAAACATCTGGGCCCCACCAGCCCCTCGTCCAACAGCGGTTCCCCCGCCCCTCTGTACACTCAATGCCTCAGCCTCTGACCCACCGCACACATTCAATACTGTCGTCAAAAGAACAGTTCAAACACAACTCCATTAATCCAGCCGTTAGTCTTTAGCGCGTGGAGTTTGGGAATCAATCCCAGCTGAACACTCAGCGTTCACTGGCCCATTAAGACCCAACCATTCACAGTGCTCTGGCCATCGTTATAAACACAGCAGTCAGGGTTACTGTCTTTATTAACAGCCTGACACATGATACTGCCAACTTCACAGAGACGACAGGGGAAATGCAGAATAAATGTACTGTTAAAGGCACATAATGCACCATTAAAGGGAGAGAAAGCATCGAAACACCTTTGTCACCATTCCTGCTCTCAGTCTGATGTCCCGATCAAGGCTGACACACTGTCAGTGTGTGAAGGAACTGCAGATGCCGGTTTAAACCGAAGATAGACGGAGCAACTCAGTGGGTCAGGCAGCATCTCTGGAGAGAAGGAATGGGTGACGTTTTGGGTCGAGACCCTTCTTCAGACCCGAAACGTCACCTATCCATGTTCTTCACAGATGCTGCCCGACCCGCTGAGTTACTCCAGCACTCTGTGAAACGTCACCCATCCCTTCTCTCCAGAGATGCTACCTGACCCGCTGAGTTACTCCAACACTTTGTGTCCATAAACTGTCAGTGTTGGTGTGCACCAATCTTTAGCCAATTGTTATTGACCTTCCAACGAGGCCATGGAGGGAGATGGCCACATCGACATCCATGTTCACCAGTCACAGGAGCAGAATTAGGCCATTCGGCCCATCAAGTCTACTCCACCATTGAATCGTGGCACATCAATCTTTCCCTCTCAACCCCATTCTCTTGCCTGCTCCCAGAATGCTGTCTGACCAGTGCCACATTGAGCCTCAGTAACTCAGCAGGTCAGGCAGCATCTAGGAGCGAAGGAATGGGTGATGTTTTGGGTCGAGACCCTTCTTCCAACCCGAAACCTCACCCATTCCTTCTCTCCTAGATGCTGCCTGACCCGCTGAGTTACTCCAGCATTTTGCGATACCTTCGATTTGTACCAGCATCTGCAGTTATTTTCCCACACATAGATCCTCAGTGATGAGGAGTGTAAGAAAATAACTGCAGATGCTGGTACAAATCGAAGGTATTTATTCACAAAATGCTGGAGTAACTCAGTGGGTCAGGCAGCATCTCAGGAGAGAAGGAATGGGCGACGTTTCGGGTCGAGACCTTCAGACGTTTCAGGTCGGAAGAAGGGTCTCGACCCGAAACGTCGCCCATTCCTTCTCTCCTGAGATGCTGCCTGACCTGAGGAGATGGACAAGGTTAAGTTTAGCAAGGATGTTACCTGGGCTTGTGGGCTTGTGTTACAGGGAGAAGTTGGACAGGCTGGGACTCTTGTCTTTGGAGCGTAGGAGGCTGAGGGGTGACGTTATTGAGGTGTATAAGATCATGAGGGGCCTGGATAAGGGGGACGCTCACTGTCATTTTTCCAGCGTTGAGAATGTTAAAACTAGAGGGCACAGGTTTGAGGTGAGAGGGGAGAGATTTAAGAGGTTGCTCAAGGGCACCTATTCCACTCAGAGGGTGGTCCGTCTCTGGAACGAGCTGCCAGAGGAAGCCACAGCAGTGGATACAATGACAACTTTTAAAAGACATTTGGACAGATATGTAGATGGGAAGGGTTTAGAGGGAAATGGGCCAAATGCGGGCAAATGGGACTAGCCCAGTGGGCCAACCCTTGATTGGTAAGGACGTTTAGTGTGTGTGTGTGTGTGTGTGTGTGTGTGTGTGTGTGTGTGTGTGTGTCAGGGGTTATGGGGAGAAGGCTGGAGAATGGGGTCAGGAGGGAGAGATAGATCAGCCAATGGCGGAGTAGACTTGATGGGCCGAATGGCCTAATTCTGCTCCTATCACTTATGACCTGATGAAACGCACCGTACACCATCGTTACCACTTCTCCATGTAGAGTCGTTAGTGACAATATGGCCCGTGGTTCCAAGCTTATCCCAGGTCAGGCAGTGGAGCATTATAAGTGGAGAATAAAGGGGAGGACATTTAAAACTGAGGTGAGAAGAAACATTTTCACCCAGAGAGTTGTGAATTTGTGGAATTCTCTGCCACAGAGGGCAGTGGAGGCCGATTCACTGGATGAATTTAAAAGAGAGTTAGATAGAGCTCGAGGGGCTAGCGGAATCAAGGGATCTGGGGAGAAGGCAGGCACGGGTTACTGATTGTGGATGATCAGCCATGATCACAATGAATGGCGGTGCTGGCTCGAAGGGCTGAATGTCCTCCTCCTGCACCTATTCGAGGTGAGACACCTAATCTGAGGAAAGACATTCTTGCCTTAGAGGGAGTACAGAGAAGGTTCACCAGATTGATCCCTGGAATGGCAGGACTTTCATATCAAGAAAGACTGGATAGACTAGGCTTATACTCGCTGGAATCTAGAAGACTGAGGGGGGATCTTATTGAAACATATAAAATTCTTAAGGGGTTGGAGAGGCTAGATGCGGGAAGATTGTTCCCGATGTTGGGGAAGTCCAGAACCAGGGGTCACAGCTTAAGGATAAGGGGGAAGTCTTTTAGGACCGAGATGAGAAAACATTTCTTCCACAGAGAGTGGTGAGTCTGTGGAATTCTCTGCCACAGAAGGTAGTTGAGGCCAGTTCATTGGCTATATTTAAGAGGGAGTTAGATGTGGCCCTTGTGGCTAAAGGGATCAGGGGGTATGGAGAGAAGGCAGGTACAGGTTACTGAGCTGGATGATCAGCCATGATCATATTGAATGGCAGTGCTGGCTCGAAGGGCCGAATGGCCTACTCCTGCACCTATTTTCTATGTTTTTCCATATTTCTATTAATTACCAAATGCTTACAGCATTGAAATCCAGGCCAAGTCTGCAGCAATACGTCTGAGGAAGGGTCTCGACCCAAAACGTCACCCATTCCTTTTCTCCAGAGGTGCTGCCTGTCCCGCTGAGTTACTCCAGCGTTTTGTGTCTGTCTTCGGTTTGAACCAGCCTCTGCTGTTCGTTCCCTGCAGCAATAGAATGACATCGGTTGTCGTTTCAACGTGAGTGGTGTCTGATTCGATCCCAATCTGTTCATTTCAATGTTCCTGATGGATTAGCAACACTAACGTCAACAGCCGACTGTGAGGCCAGAACGAGATGCATGGGGCAGTAAAGTGTTAATGAGTAACCGCCCCACAGCAGAAATTAGATTGTCCACACACACACACAGCGGTTTATAAATTACTCTCTGAAAACGCATGAAGTCAGCAGGAAAAACCAGATTCCAGATTTTGCATTTGTGCCGCATTAGACCTCTCTCTGTCAGACCCTCAGTCACATGGAGCGTGTGTGTGTGCGTGTGCGTGTGCGTCTGTGTGTGTGCGTGTGTGTGTGTGTGTGTGTGTGTGTGTGTGTGTGTGTGTGTGTGTGTCTGTGTGTGTGTGTGTGTGTGTGTGTGTGTGTGTGCGTCTGTGTGTGTGTGCGCGTCTGTGTGTGTGTGTGTCTGTGTGTGTGTGTGTGTGTGTGTGTGTGTGTGTGTCTGTGTGTGTGTGTGTGTGTGTGTGTGTGTCTGTGTGTGTGTGTGTGTGTGTGTGTGTGTGTGTGTGTGTGTGTGTGTGTGTGTGTGTGCGTGTGCGTCTGTGTGTGTGTGTGTGTGTGTGTGTGTGTGTGTGTGCGTCTGTGTGTGTGTGTGTGTGTGTGTGTGTGCGTCTGTGTGTGTGTGTGTCTGTGTGTGTGTGTGTGTGTGTGTGTGTGTGTGTGCGTCTGTGTGTGTGTGCGCGTCTGTGTGTGTGTGTGTGTGTGTGTGTGTGTGTGTCTGTCTGTGTGTGTGTGTGTGTGTGTGTGTGTGAGTGTGAGTGTGTGTGTGTGTGTGTGTGTGTGTGTGTGTGTGTGTGTGTGTGTGCGTCTGTGTGTCTGTGTGTGCGTGTGTGTGTCTGTGTGTGTGTCTGTGTGTGCGTGCGTGTCTCTGTGTGTGTGCGTGTGCGTGTGCGTCTGTGTGTGTGTGTGCGCGTCTGTGTGTGTGCGTGTGCGTCTGTGTGTGTGTGTGCGTCTGTGTGTGTGTGCGCGTCTGTGTGTGTGCGTCTGTGTGTGTGTGTGTGCGTCTGTGCGCGCGCGTCTGTGTGTGTGTGTGTGTGTGTGTGCGTCTGTGTGTGTGCACATGTGCATGCACGTGCGTGTCTGTGTGTCCGTGTGTCCACGTGTCTGTGTGTGTCTGAGTGTGTGCGTGCACTTGCGTGTCTGTGTGTCCGTGTGTCCACGTGTCTGTGCATGTGTGTGCGCGTGCACTTGCGTGTCCGTGTGTCCGTGTGTCCGTGTGTCCGTGTGTCCATGTGTCTGTGCATGTGCGTGTGCGTGTGCGTGTGTGTGCGTGTGCATGCGCGCCCTCTGGACTCTGACCCTGGGCTTCCGTGGATGAGCACATGGGTGGTACGATGGTTAGGCCAGCACTGGGCAACTGCAGAGATAGCAGAGATTGAGGGGGAGAGTGGCCTCACAGCAGTGAGCTTGGCTGTGTGGAGGCATGAAAGAGACGAGAGAAACAGGCGTCAGGTTCAGAGCAGTTTATTGTCACGTGTACCGAGGTACAGTGTAAAGCTTGTGTTGCGTGCTAACCAGTCAGCGGAAAGACAATACATGGTTACATTCGACCCATTCACAGTGCGCAGATACATGATAAGGGAATATCGTTTAGTGTAAGGTAAAGCCAGCAACACTAGTTCTGTGTTATCCCACTTTCTCATCCACTCCCTACACACTCGGGGCAATTTACAGAGGGCCCATTAACCTACAAACCCGCACAGCTTGGATCGTGGGAGGAAACCGGAGCACCCAGAGGAAACCCACGTGGTCACAGGTAGAAATGATTTTACTGTAATGGGGAATGTCATTCAACGCATGGACTTAGAATGTAAAAACAGGGATGTAATGCTGAGGCTCTATAAGACGCTGGGAAGACCACATTTGTGAGCAGTTTTGGCCCCCGAATCTGAGGAAGGATGTGCTGGCTCTGGAGAGGGTCCAGAGGAGGTTTACGAGAACGATCCCAGGAATGGGTGGGTTAAGGTATAATAGGTATTTGACCGCACTGGGCCTGCACTCGCTGGAGCTTAGAAGGATGAGGGGGGACCTCATTGAAACTTACTGAGTAGTGAAAGACCTGGATAGAGTGGATGTGGAGAGGATGTGGAGAGGATGTTTCCACTAGTGGGAGAGTCTAGGACCAGAGGCAGAACTTAACACAATGCAGCAAGAGGCCATTCTGCCATCAGGTCCATGCTAGCTCTCCACAAAGTAATCCTATCACTTATTGACCTTTCATGACTCTGTCCCTCTGTCCCTCTGTCCCTCTGTCCCTCTGTCCCTCTGTCCCTCTGTCCCTCTGTCCCTCTATCCCTCCATCCCTCTGTCCCTCTGTCCCTCTGTCCCTCTGTCCCTCTGTCCCTCTGTCCCTCTGTCCCTCTATCCCTCTGTCCCTCTGTCCCTCTGTCCCTCTATCCCTCTGTCCCTCTGTCCCTCTATCCCTCTGTCCCTCTGTCCCTCTGTCCCTCTGTCCCTCTGTCCCTCTATCTCTCTCCATTCTCCCTGCTACTAACCCCCCCCCCCCCCCCTCATATCTCCTACTTGCCTACACAGGGGGAATACAGTGACCAACTACCCTGGAGAAGCCCAGGCGGTCACAGTGAGAACGTGCAGACTCCACACAGACAGCACCCGAGGCCGGGATCGAACCCGGGTCACCGGAGCTGTGAGGCAGCGGCACTACCCTCTGCACCACCACGTCATCACAGCGTGGGCCTCTGCACGCTGTGTCTCACAGCAGGGCCAAATAAAACAACTCTGCTCAAATCCTCAGAAGAGGTGGGGTTTTTTCCTTGACTTCAGTGTGAAGAATGAGGTGTTATTTATAATTGACATTTGGAATCTTTCCACTTTCTGTGTCAGCTTTTCCCGTTGCTACGGTAACAAGATAGAGGTATATTTTGGGTCCATTTTTCTCCAGTGGATGTGCTGATTAAACGGGACCTCTGGGGCAACTGAGCCAGTGGGTTGGGGCACACCTTGGTGATCAGAACCGCCCACCAAGGTCCAGTGTGGCCCAACTACAACTGGTGACATTAGGACAAGAAGCCAGTCAGTCCCAGAGCCCGATCCATCACTGATCCAGCAATCAGTGGCACACTGCTGAACTACGACTGGCCAACAAGATCTTGGAAATGCTCAACAAGCCATCCAACATCTATCCGTGAATCCCAGCTCTGAGATTCGGTGGGACTTCCTGGAAGGGTGGATAGATGTTTAACTAGGAAGGATACTCCGGGAAACGTCACCTATCCATGTTCCCCAGAGATGCTGCCTGACCTGCTGAGAGAAATGGGGAGAAAGCAGGAATAATTGTGGATGATCAGCCATGATCATACTGAATGGAGGTGCTGGCTCGAAGGGCCAAAGGGCTTCCTCCTACACCTATTTTCTACGTTTCTATCTATCCAAGTCTGAAGAAGGATCTTGACCCAAAACTTCACCTTTCCATGTTCTCCAGAGATGCTGCCTGACCCGCTGAGTTACTCCAGCACTCTGTGAAACGTCACCTATCCATGTTCTCCACAGATGCTGCCTGACCCGCTGAGTTACTCCAGCACTCTATGTCTATATTCGGTTTAAACCAGCATCTGCAGTTCCTCCCTACTCATTTTGTCATTATTTTACTGAGCAGGGACAGCACTGTACAAGATTCTAGAGATGCCACATTGACTTCAAGGATGGAACATTTCCAATTCCATTCCAATGCCCCAACTTCTGAAGACGGGTCTCCACCTAAAACGTCACCCATCCCTTCTCTCCAGAGATGCTGCCTGTCCCGCTGAGTTACTCCAGCATTTTGTGTCTATCTTTGGTTTAAACCAGCATCTGCAGTTCCTTCGTACACGCACAAAATTTCATTCCTGCTGAGACCCTGGATTAACAGATCAGACCTCCCTCACCGCCCTTCAGCTCAACTCCTGTACGACGATAAAGATGTCCACCTGTTTTTATTGAAGCTTGCAGTTTATTATGGTATCTACTGAGTTCAGTGTTTACAGGCCTGTTGGGCTGCTGCAAGTAAGGATTTCCTTGTTCTGTTTCAGGACATAAAACACTCTTGACTCTTGTAGAAACAAGGAGCTGCAGATGGTGGTTGATACATAAAAGGACACAGAGTGCTGGAGTAACTCAGCGGATCGGGCAGCATCTGTGGAGAACATGGATAGGTGACGTTTCACAGAGTGCTGGAGTAACTCAGCGAGTCAGGCAGCATCTGTGGAGAACACGGATTGGTGACGTTTCGGGTCAAGATCCTTCTTCAGACTTGGATAGATAGAAACGTAGAAAATAGGTGTAGGAGTAGGCCATTCGGCCCTTTGAGCAAGCACCTCCATTCAGTATGGTCATGGCTGATCATCCACAATCATTCCTGCTTTCTCATTTCTCTTGATTCTGTTAGCCCTAAGATCTAACTCTTTCTTGAATACATCAGCCATGATCGAAGGGCGTAGTAGACTCGATGGGCCGAATGGACTAATTCTGCTCATATCACTTATGAACCTGAACATATGGGAGTCTTCTTGGTCGGGATACTACTGATCAATAGGGAAGAGTAGGTTCTTGAAGCAGTCAAATGGAGGAAGATTCAGTTGAGAAACAGGGATCATAATAAGATAGATTTGAGTGCAGCCACAGAAAATAATAGAGAGCACAGTGTTATAAATAGCCAGCTGTAGAGGGCCCAGCTTCAGTGGGATAAGCAGAGATCTATCTTGGGTAAATTGGAATCACAGTTTGACAGGTAGTGCTGTAATAGGAGAGGGAATGGCCTTTAACACAAAGCTGCTTCACTTGCAGTCTTGGACATTCCCACGAGAGGTACAGCCGGTTATAAAAGCCAGCGATTCTCACTGCCCAAACACAAGAAGAGAGAGAAGCTACCGAGAGAATAGATAGATAGATGGTTCACACATCATCATAACGCAGTCACAATGTGGAAGGAGGCCATTTGGCCCATCAGGACTCTCCAGCGCTGTGTGACACCAATCCCACTACACCCCGTCACCTGCAAACCCTCTCACTTCAGATCCAATCCATGTTCTCCTGACCCACTGGGATACTCCAGCACTCTGTGCCAAGCCTTTCATCTCAGGTCCTGATCCAAATACCTCAGAACATTACAACCGAATCTAACCATTGCACTCCACTGCTAAAATATTCCCCAATCCAACCCTCCCCACCCCCTGACCCCCATCCCCCCTCCCCACCCCAACCCCTGACTCCCATCCGCAACCCCCCCTCCCCACCCCCACCCCATCCCCCCCTCCCCACCCCAAACCCCCCTCCCCACCCCCACCCTATCCCCCCTCCCCACCCCAAACCCCCCTCCCCACCCCCACCCTATCCCCCCCTCCCCACCCCAACCCCCCCTCCCCACCCTCAACCCGACACCCACCTCCCCTCCCCCACTCCACACCCCCACCCGCCCCATCACACACTCCCTCCCTCCCCACTGTCCCATCACACACTCCCTCCCTCCCCACTGTCCCATCACACACTCCCTCCCTCCACACCGCCCCATCACACACTCCCTCCTTCCCTCCACACTGCCCCATCACACACTCCCTCCCTCCCTCCCTCCACACCGCCCCATCACACCCTCCCTCCCTCCCTCCCTCCCTCCACACCGCCCCATCACACACTCCCTCCTTCCCTCCCTCCACACCGCCCCATCACACCCTCCCTCCCTCCCTCCACACCGCCCCATCACACACTCCCTCCCTCCCTCCCTCCCTCCACACCGCCCCATCACACTCTCCCTCCCTCCCTCCCTCCCTCCACACTGCCCCATCACACTCTCCCTCCCTCCCTCCCTCCCTCCACACTGCCCCATCACACACTCCCTCCCTCCCTCCACACCGCCCCATCACACACTCTCTCCCTCCACACCGCCCCATCACACACTCCCTCCCTCCCTCCCTCCACACCACCCCATCACACACTCCCTCCTTCCCTCCCTCCACACCGCCCCATCACACCCTCCCTCCCTCCCTCCACACCACCCCATCACACACTCCCTCCTTCCCTCCCTCCCTCCACACCACCCCATCACACACTCCCTCCCTCCACACCGCCCCATCACACACTCTCTCCCTCCACACCACCCCATCACACACTCCCGGACTACATCAGGAGTTACACAGTGAGGAAGCCGATGCTGTGTTTCTGATGCTGTGTACTGTTGGGTGGAGCAGCGATCGGGAATGATGTGGGAGTGGTCCCTTCCCCGAGAGACGGCCACTTGGCAGCGGAGTGCTGTCTCCGAGTTCTGCAGCCATCCTTACAGAAGGCTGCGTGACATTAATACGTCGTGATCTGTGAATGAATGGTGTGCTACTGTCTAATCTCCATCCCTTTCAAACACGGCAGCAGTCACACCAACGCAGTAACAGACAACGTCTGATCCACATTAATCCAACATTGAATGTTCACCTTGTACAAGTCACACAGTGGCTGCTTGTGGTCAAATGGACAATAGACAATCGGTGCAGGAGGAGGCCATTCGGCCCTTCGAGCCAGCACCACCAGTCAATGTGATCATGGCTGATCATTCTCAATCACTACCCCGTTCCTGCCTTCTCCCCATACCCCCTGACTCCGCTATCCTTAAGAGCTCTATCTAGCTCTCTCTTGAATGCATTCAGAGAATTGGCCTCCACTGCCTTCTGAGGCAGAGAATTCCACAGATTCACAACTCTCTGACTGAAAAGGTTTTTCCTCATCTGTTCTAAATGGCCTACTCCTTATTCTTAAACGGTGGCCCCTTGTTCTGGACTCCCCCAACATTGGGAACATGTTTCCTGCCTCTAACGTGTCCAATCCCTTAATAATCTTATATGTTTCAATAAGATCCCCTCTCATCCTTCTAAATTCCAGTGTATACAAGCCTAGTCGCTCCAGTCTTTCAACATATGACAGTCCCGCCATTCCGGGAATTAACCTAGTAAACCTACGCTGCACGCCCTCAATAGCAAGAATATCCTTCCTCAAATTTGGAGACCAAAACTGCACACAGTACTCCAGGTGCGGTCTCACTAGGGCCCGGTACAACTGCACACAGTACTCCACAATCACAGCCCGACTGAATAACCTGAAACACACCTTCAGGAAATGAAATCAGAGGCACAAGGAACTGCAGATGTTGCAACCTTTAGTGAAACACAAAGTGCTGGAGGAATTCATGGAGCTCATCTGCAAAAGGGTCTCCACCCAAAATTTCAACTATTCCTTCTCTCCAGAGATGGCTGATTATCTAAAATCAGTGCCCCGTTCCTACTTTCTCCCCATATCCCTTGATTCCGTTAGCCCTAAGAGCTAAATCTAACTCTCTCATGTATACATCGTTGCCTGGCACCTGTTCCCATCAAGTCCCAAGCAATGATCACTGTGGTTAACACAAAATGCTGGAGTAACTCAGCGGGTCAGGCAGCATCTCTGGAGAGAGGGAATGGGTGATGTTTCGGGTCGAGATCCTTCTTCAGACTGATCAGATTTGAACCAGCATCTGCAGTTATTTTCCTACACATCAATATGGTTAAAGCTCTTGCATTAGTCTCCCCTAGGGATGTTTAGATAATAATCCACAGGTTAAAGGCAGTTTGGGAACAACCACTTCATTCCCAGCTCTCCGATATTGCGTTGTGAAGGCAGTTTTCATCCTGAAGCACTCCAGCATCACTGAGAGACCAATGCACAAAATGTTGGGAACCATTTCATACAGCCAGCTGTTCCAGAACACACTGCAACAAGGAGGAAATGCCATTACACAGAGCCTGCTCATTTTGGATTATGTGGCAGTCCTGGCTAACTGCACCTCTCTTGTTTAATTAGAAGGATTGGAGCCTTCAGCTTCACGTAATTAAAAGCTGCAATGTTATTTCAAGCTGTGGTCCTGTGCTGAGCTGCGAGGCCCAGCGTCCCGTACAGCGCCAGAGGCAAGTGGGTGGTGCAGCAGGTAGAGCTGCTGCCTCACCACTACAGTAACACCGAGGCACAGATTCTTTCACCCAGGGTAAGGGGGTCAAGAACCAGAGGACATCGGCTTCAGGTGAGAGTGCAGCGGGTAGAGCTGCTGCCTCACAGCGCCAGAGACCAGGGTTCGATCCTGACTACGGGTGCTGTCTGTGCGGAGTTTGCACGTTCTCCCCGTGACCTGCGTGGGTTTTCTCCAGGATCTCCGGTTTCTTCCCACACTCCAAAGACGTACAGGTTTGTAGGTTAACTGGCTTGATAGAACATTGTCGCTGGCGTGTGTAGGACAGTTTTATTGTGCAGGGATCACTGGTCAGCCTGGCCTCGGTGGGCCAAAAGACCTGTTTTCGTGCTGTATCTATAAACTAAAGAGGAAAGATTTCATAGGAACCCGAGGGGTAACTCTTTTTACACAAAGGGTGGTGGGTGTATGGAACGAGCTGCCCGAGGAGGTAGTTGAAGCAGGTAATGTTTTAAAAGACACTTGGACAGGTTCATGGATAGGAAAGGTTTAGAATGAAATGGGCCAAATGTGGGTGGGTGGGACTGGTGTACATGGACCATGTTGGTCAGCATAGGCAAGCTGGGCCGAAGGGCCTGTTTCGTGCTGTGTGACTCTGTGAATCATTGCCCTCTGCTGATAGACTCCTCAACGCTTCAAGATCTCTAACTACAATATAACAATGCTCCCTTAGTTCTCACCCTCCCATGTGTTGTGTTGTGAGCTGGGACTGTCTCGACAGTGAACTGGCTCGAGAATGTCCTCCATCAGTATACGCTTGTCCTTTGCACCAAAGCACGCAGATCATCTCTGTACGGAGTTTGTATGTTCTTCCGTGGACTTTCTCCAAGATCTTCAGTTTCCTCCCACCCTCCAAAGACGTACAGGTTTGTAGGTTAATTGTCTTGGTATAAATGTAAATTGTCCCCTGTGCGTGTGGGATAGTGTTATAGACAATAGATAATAGGTGCAGGAGGAGGCCATTCGGCCCTTTGAGCCAGCACCGCCATTCAATGTGATCATGGCTGATCATTCTCAATCAGTACCCCGTTCCTGCCTTCTCCCCATACCCCCTGACTCCGCTATCCTTAAGAGCTCTATCTAGCTCTCTCTTGAATGCATTCAGAGAATTGGCCTCCACTGCCCTCTGAGGCAGAGAATTCCACAGATTCACAACTCTCTGACTGAAAAAGTTTTTCCTCATCTCAGTTCTAAATGGCCTACCCCTTATTCTTAAACCGTGGCCCCTGGTTCTGGAGGTTAATGTGTGGGGATCGCTGGTCGGTGCGGACTCGATGGGCCGAAGGGCCTGTTTCCGCGCTGTATCTCTTATCTAAATCTCCCTCACCCCTTCTGGGCAAAGACTGAATCCCCCTCACAGATCTCCATTCTCCTCCTACGATGGAACTGTCTAATTGCTGACACTGGTTTACGTTCCACAAAGCCACTTCCATCACTCAAATGGGTTACTGGTCCATTAATTAGAGTTACACTCAAAATAATTCCCCAATCTCAATTACCATAAGCAAACTTAGAAAACTGTGATAAGGCAGGGGATCTAATGTTTAAATTACCCTGCCTGCAAATTGAAAATGTCAAATATATATTTTCAATTATACCAACATTTGCTTGGCCTCTCTGTTTTACATAAACGTGGTAATTCCGATGGGAATGTTGTTGGGAATCAGGAGAATGGGACCAATGCACATTTCCCCCATACAGCAATGCCCACACTGAGACCAGAAAACATGGACGGAGGTGTTCCTAAGTTCATCAATGGCATCCTCGCTAAGCAAGAGGGTTAGAGGGCCAACACAGGCCAAATGGAATGGAATAATGTAAGCTGTCCCTAGTGTGTGTAGGGTAGTGTTAGTGTGTGGGGATCGCCGGTCGGTGCGGACTCGGTGGGCCGAAGGGCCTGTTTCCGCACTGTATCTCTAAACTAGAATGGAATATGTTATTGTCACAGGCGACAAGGCACAGTGAGATTCGTTGCTTGCATGCCCAATGTATACGGATAGCGAAGGTAGACACAAAATGCTGGAGTAACTCAGCGGGTCAGGCAGGATCTCTGGAGGGAAGGAATGGGTGACGTTTCGGGTCGAGACCCTTCTTCAGACTTGACCCGAAACGTCACCCATTCCTTCTCTCCACAGATGCTGCCTGTCCCGCTGAGTTACTCCAGTATTTTGTGTCTCCCTTTAAACCAGCATCTGCAGTTCTTTCCTACACGTCTGCAAATAGCAGCCACATAAACAGAGCTGATGAAGTAGCATCTACATTGGGTCCTTTTATTGTTCAGCCGCCCCCCCCCCAGAGCATTTACCCCACCCCAGGTCCTCCATTGTTCTTCCTCCCCCCTCTCAATCGACCATGAACCGCGGGTCGACCTGCAAGGTCTAACCACCGCCGACCCCCCCACTTCATGTGTCCGTCTGTCGGTGCCATCGTCGACCTCCGCACCGACCTCTCCACAACACTGGGAAAATGGGACTAGCTTAACTGGGTCAGCATGGACCTGCTGGGCCGAAGGGCCTGTTTCTGTGCTGCATGACTCGATAACCGTTATATATCTTTCTATTTCTCTTTCCCTTATTCATTCATTCATTTAGAAGGATGAGAGGAGATCTTATCGAAACGTATAAGATTATTAAGGGGTTGGACACGTTAGAGGCAGGAAACATGTTCCCAATGTTGGGGGAGTCCAGAACAAGGGGCCACAGTTTAAGAATAAGGGGTAGGCCATTTAGAACTGAGATGAGGAAAAACTTTTTCAGTCAGAGAGTTGTGAATCTGTGGAATTCTCTGCCTCAGAAGGCAGTGGAGGCCAATTCTCTGAATGCATTCAAGAGAGAGCTAGATAGAGCTCTTAAGGATAGCGGAGTCAGGGGGTATGGGGAGAAGGCAGGAACGGGGTACTGATTGAGAATGATCAGCCATGATCACATTGAATGGCGGTGCTGGCTCGAAGGGCCGAATGGCCTCCTCCTGCACCTATTGTCTATTCCCTCCACCTTTCTTTTTGTATTTGCTCTTTCTGCCTTTCTCTCTCCCCACCTCCCTCTTTAAATAATACATAAAATTATTTATTAAGTATTTATAATTATAAGAGGCATAGATAGGGTAGACAGTCAGAATCTTGTTCCCCAGGGTGAAAATGTGTAACATTACAGGACGTGGCTTTAAGGTGAGAGGGGCAAAGTCTAACGGAGACGTGTGGGGCAGGTTGTTTTACACAGAGGGGGGTGGGGGCCTGGAATGTGCTGCCAGGGGTGGTGGTGGGGGCAGATACCATAGTGGTGGTTAAGAGGCTTTTAGACGGGCGCATGGATATGCTGGGGATGGAGGGATATGGATCACGTGCAGGCAGAGGAGATTAGATTAACTTGGCATTGTATCCAGCACAGACATTGTGGGCCGAAGGGCCTGTTCCTGTGCTGTAGGAAGGAACTGCAGATGCTGGTTTAAACTGAAAATAGACACAAAAAGCTGGAGTAACTCAGCGGGACAGGCAGCATCTCTGGAAGGAAGGAATAGGTGACATTTTGGATCGAGACCCTTCCGTATGTCTGAAGAAGGGTCTCGACCCGAAACATCACCCATTCTTTCTCTCCACAGATGCTGCCTGACCCACTGAGTTACTCCAGCACTCTGTGAAACGTCACCTATCCATGTTCTCCACAGATACTGCCTGACCCGCTGAGTTACTCCAGCACTCTGTGAAACGTCACCTATCCATGTTCTCCACAGATGTTGCCTGACCCGTTGAGTTACTCCAGCACTCTGTGAAACGTCACCTATCCATGTTCTCCACAGATACTGCCTGACCCGCTGAGTTACTCCTGCACTCTGTGTCTACCTTTTGGTCTGTTCTATGTTCGATGTTCTTTCACATTAAGAGAGCAGCATTCTCTTCCACAAATGTGGATGCTGTTATAAATTATTTTAATTATTAAATCAGTCAGTGGTTGCCTTAGCAACACGATTGTGGAGTAAAATGGCCCATCAGGTTGCGCCCTGGGTCTCAGCAAGGCTCTTTTTGTAATAGATTCCTCCTTTATGAAGCTCAGCACTGCTCACTGAGCTGTTCTGTGCAAAATAACCTGGTCATGAATAATGCATACTGAGCACTACGCATGGAAACCATCCTGCAAATCCCCCCGGCCTACAATTATTTTCATTTAGTGTTCACCTCCCTTGTTTTCCTGCAGTTCACACACACAGACGATGGGTGTGACTGCTGCCCAAAGCCCTGAGCAACATTACCATACAAGATTGGACGGGCTAGATGCAGGAAAAAAAGTTCCCCATGTTGGGGGAGTCCAGAACCAGGGGTCACACACAGTTTAAGAACAAGGGGTCGGCCATTTAGGACTGAGATGAGGAAAAACTTTTTCACCCAGAGGGTTGTGAATCCGTGGAATTCTCTGCCACAGAAGGCAGTGAATGTTTTCAAGAGAGAGTTAGATTGAGCTCTTTGGGCTAACAGAATCAAGGGATATGGGGAGAAAGCAGGAAAGGAATGGGGTACTGATTCTGGATGATCAGCCATGATCATATTGTATGGTGGTGCTAGCTCGTAGGGCCGAATGGCCTATTCCCACACCTATTTTCTATGTTTCCATGTTTCTATTTTAACTCCCATCCCCCATTAGACATGCCCAGCACAATGCGGCACATTGGTGCAGCGGGTAGCGCTGCTGCCTCACAGCTCTAGAGACCCGGGTTCCATCCCAACTACGGGCGCTGTCTGTACGGAGTTTGCACGTTCTCCCCGTGAGTTTTCTCTGGGATTTCCAGTTTCCTCCCACTCTCCAAAGACGTGCAGGTCTGGAGGTTAATTGGCTGGGTATCAGTGCAAATTGTCCCTGGTGTGTGTAGGATAGTGTTAGTGTGTGGGATCTCAGTGGGCTGAAAGGCCCGTTTCCACATTGTATCTCTGACCTAATCTAAAGTACCCGTGCAACCTGGTCGCATCCTCCGTGTTGTGGTGCAGAGCCCGGACATCAGGAGCGTGTCCCAGTGAAGTCTCTCTCTGCCCTCTGTCTACCTTTGCAAGCTCTCTCATGGGGATTCCTATCATTGCCATTGTGTTGCAAAAAGATTTGTAGAGCAGAGAGTCAGAGTCTCACAGCACAGAAACGGGCCCTTCGGCCCAACTTGCCCACGCTGACCAACATGCCCCATCTACACTAGTCCCACCTGCCCACTCCGACCAACATGCCCCATCTACACTAGTCCCACCTGCCCACACCGACCAACATGCCCCATCTACACTAGTCCCACCTGCCCACACCGACCAACATGCCCCATCTACACTAGTCCCACCTGCCCACACCGACCAACATGCCCCATCTACACTAGTCCCACCTGCCCATGCCGACCAACATGCCCCATCTACACTAGTCCCACACCGACCAACATGCCCCATCTACACTAGTACCACCTGCCTGCGTTTGGCCCACATCCCTCCAAACCGTTCTCCAGCAGTTCGGGTTCTTTTGAAACTGAACATCTGACAATGTCACGTTTGCCTCAAACGTGTTTTTGAAGGATTAACACAATTTTGCAAGTAACTGGTGTTGCCAGGATATTGGAACACGGCTAGAAAGGTCAGCTGTTGTTTCCATTGCAGTTTCATTCTGAGCTGACACTCCACAGTTTAATCACAAACCTGGCTGAGTCTGATTACAAAGCATTGCAAGGGTCAGATCAAGCCCTTGGGTCAAGGCAGAGTTCCATAGCTCCCCTCCACCTCTGCTGCCAATTACTGTTGACCCACCTCCTCTGCTCACTTGCCCATGGCCCTGCTCACTTGCCCATGGCCCTGCTCACTTGCCCATGGCCCTCCTCACTTGCCCATGGCCCTCCTCACTTGCCCATGGCCCTGCTCACTTGCCCATGGCCCTGCTCACTTGCCCATGGCCCTGCTCACTTGCCCATGGCCCTCCTCACTTGCCCATGGCCCTCCTCACTTGCCCATGGCCCTGCTCACTTGCCCATGGCCCTGCTCACTTGCCCATGGCCCTGCTCACTTGCCCATGGCCCTGCTCACTTGCCCATGGCCCTCCTCACTTGCCCATGGCCCTCCTCACTTGCCCATGGCCCTGCTCACTTGCCCATGGCCCTGCTCACTTGCCCATGGCCCTGCTCACTTGCCCATGGCCCTGCTCACTTGCCCATGGCCCTCCTCACTTGCCCATGGCCCTGCTCACTTGCCCATGGCCCTGCTCACTTGCCCATGGCCCTGCTCACTTGCCCATGGCCCTGCTCACTTGCCCATGGCCCTCCTCACTTGCCCATGGCCCTGCTCACTTGCCCATGGCCCTGCTCACTTGCCCATGGCCCTGCTCACTTGCCCATGGCCCTGCTCACTTGCCCATGGCCCTGCTCACTTGCCCATGGCCCTCCTCACTTGCCCATGGCCCTGCTCACTTGCCCATGGCCCTGCTCACTTGCCCATGGCCCTCCTCACTTGCCCATGGCCCTGCTCACCCTCCCCCTTACCCCCCCTCTCCCCACACCTGCATGGTGGCGCAGCGGGTAGAGCTGCTGCCTCACAGCGCCAGAGACCCGGGTTCCATCCTGACCACGGGCGCTGTCTGTACGGAGTTTGTACGTTCTCCCCGTGACCTGTGTGGATTTTCTCCGTGATCTCCGGATTTCTCACACACTCCAAAGACGTGCAGGTTTGTAGGTTAATTGGCTTGGTAAAATTGTAACTTGTCCCTAGTGTGTGTAAGATAGTGTTAGTGCGCATGGATCGCTGGTCGGTGCAGACCCGGTGGGCCGAAGGGCCTGTTTCCGCGTTGTATCTCTAAACTAACCTAAACTAAACTAAACCTCGGAGGCTACTTTATCTGCAGAGTCCCCGAATACAGGTACCCGACACCACACAGGTACTGACCACACAGGTACACAACACCACACAGGTACTGACCACACAGGTACTGACCACACAGGTACACAACACTCACACAGGTACTGACCACACAGGTACTGACCACACAGGTACACAACACCACACAGGTACACAACACCACACAGGTACTGCCCACAGGTACACAACACTCACACAGGTACCCGACACCACACAGGTACTGACCACACAGGTACCCAACACCACACAGGTACACAACACCACACAGGTACACAACACCACACAGGTACCCAACACCACACAGGTACTGACCACACAGGTACTCAACACCACACAGGTACCCAACACCACACAGGTACTGACCACTGCTACCCAACACAACACAGGTACTGCCCACAGGTACACAACACCACACAGGTACCCAACACCACACAGGTACCCAACACAACACAGGTACTGCCCACAGGTACCCAACACCACACAGGTACTGACCACTGCTACTCAACACAACACAGGTACTGCCCACAGGTACACAACACCACACAGGTACCCAACACCACACAGGTACCCAACACAACACAGGTACTGCCCACAGGTACCCAACACCACACAGGTACTGCCCACAGGTACCCAACACCACACAGGTACTGCCCACAGGTACACAACACCACACAGGTACTGCCCACAGGTACACAACACCACACAGGTACTGACCACATGTACACAACACACGCAAGGGTCCGCAGGACTCTGTGCTGGGGCCGCTACTCTTCACGTTTGTATATTAATGATTTGGACGAGGGGATTGAAGGCTTTGTGGCAAAGTTTGCGGATGATACGAAAATAGGTGGAGGGGCAGGTAGTGTCGAGAAAGCAGTATAATACCTAATATTTGCTAAATGGGGAAAGAATCCAGAAATCAGAGGTGCAAAGGGACTTGGGAGTGCTGGTGCAGGATTCAGTATTAAATCAGTATTGAATCAGTATTAAAGAAGGCAAACACAATGCTAACATTTATTTCAAGAGGGCCTGTCTACAAAAGCAGGGATGTAATGCTGAGGCTCTATAAGACACTGGTCTGGCCGACTTTGGAATATTGTGAGCAATTTTGGGCAGCATATCTGAGGAGGGATGTGCTGACTCTGGAGAGGGTCCAGAGGAGGTTTACAAGAATGATCCCAGGAATGAGTGGGTTAACATATGATGAGCGTTTGTTGGCACTGGGCCTGTACTCGCTGGAGTTCAGAAGAATGAGGAGGGACCTCATTGAAACATACAGAATAGTGAAAGGCTTGGATAGAGTGGATGTGGAGAGGATGTTTCCATGAGTGGGAGAGTCTAGGACCAGAGGTCACAGCCTCAGAATTAAAGGACGTTCTATTAGGAAGGAGATGAGGAGAAATTTCTTCAGTCAGAGGGTGGTGAATCTGTGGAATTCTTTGCCACAGAAGGCTGTGGAGGCCAAGTCAGTGGATATTTTTAAGGCAGAGATAGATAGATTCTTGATTAGTACATGTGTTAGAGATTATGGGGAGAAGGCAGGAGAATGGGGTTAGGAGGGAGAGATAGATCAGCCACGATTGAATGGCGGAGTAGACTTGATGGGCCGAATGGCCTAGTTCTGCTCCTATCACATAACCGTATGACCACACAGGGAGCCAGTGGCAGGCAAGGATTTCATTGGGTCACAAATCACAGGGAAAGCCAATTGGAGAACTGAAGGGAAAACCCAATGCAATTAAAGCAGTCATTAACTTGCAATTTTTCTTTTAATCATGATTTTTAATTTTTAATTTGTTGACAACACTAATTTGTAAAGAAGTTAACATGATGACAGAGTGTAGGCGTGTGTGCGTGTGCATGTGGACATAGAGCTGAGAGCATAGAACACAGTGCAACAAAGGCACAGGCCCTTCGGCCCACAATGTCCATGCCAAACACAATGCTGTTAAACTAATCTCTGCCTGCGCATGATCCATATCCATGCGCCTGTCTAAAAGCCTCAAACGCCACTATCGTATCTGCCTCCATCTCCATCCCCGGCAGTGCGTTCCAGGCCCCCAACCCCACTCTGTGTAAAACAACCTGCCCCCCCACATCTCCATTAAACCTTCTCCCTCTCACCTTAAAGCTCTAGTCTTTGACATTTCCACCTCAGGGAAAAAGGTTCTGACTGTCTACCCTATCTACGTCTCTCATGGTTTTATATATTTCTATCAGGTCTCCCCTCAGTCTCCGACACTCCAGAGAAAACAATCCAACCCGCTGGGTTGTCAGACGCCTGCTGAGTTACTCCAGCACTCTGTGTCTTTTTTTGTAAACCAGCATCTGCAGTTCATAAATTCATGCTATGGGAACAGAATCAGCCATTTGGCCCATCAAGTCTACTCCATCATTCAGTCATGGCTGGTCTATCTTTACCTCTCTATCCCATTCTCCTGCCTTCTCCCCGTAACTCCTGACATCCGCACTAATCAAGAAACTGCCAATCCCCGCCTTACAAATATACATTGATGGCCTCCACAGCCTTCTGTGGCAAAGAATTTCATAGATTCACCACCCTCTGACTAAAAAAAAACCCTCCTCATATCCTTCTTAAAAGTAAGTCATTTTACTCTGAGGCTGTGACTTCTGGTCCCAGACTCTCCCACAAGTGGAAACATCCTTCTAAACTCCAGCGAGTACAGGCCTGGTGCTGTCAAACGCCAAACTATCCTGGGATCATTCTCGTAAACCTCCCCTGGACTCTCTCCAATGCCAGCACAAGTTCCCTGTTTCTAGATAGAAACTGCAGCCTGGTTTAGTTTAGAGATACAGTGCAGAAACAAATCCTTCAGCCCACCAAGTCCGCACCGACCAGCGATCCCCGCACATTAACACTATCTTACCTCCACACACTAGGGACAAATTACATTTATACCAAGCCAATTAACCTGCAAACCTGTGTCTTTGGAGTGTGGGAAGAAAGTGAAGATCTCGGAGAAAACCCACGCAGGTCACGGGGAGAACGTACAAACTCAGTACAGACAGTGCCCGTGGTCGGGATAGAACCAGGGTCTCAGGCGCTGCAAGGCAGCAACTCTACCGCTGTGCCTGGTTGAGGACTAAACTTTTGGCAGATGCTTTATCTCAGCAAATTAATACTTCTGACCTTCACCCACTGTCAGGAAGACAAAGGAAGTCTGAAGATGCAAGAAATAATTGGTAAATAATTTAAATAAACAGCCTGTGCAGAGGACTTGACTTCAGTTGACTGCCTTTAAAAATTAATTTATAGGTGATTAGAGACATTAGCGGCAATTATGTGAAGAAACCTTGTGTTAGGAGCTGTTCATCGTGTTCCTCTGAGTCCCAACATAAACCTTCCATGGTCTGAAGAAGGGCCTCAACCCAAAGCCTCTCTCTAGAGATGCTGCCTGTCCCGCTGAGTTACTCCAGCACTTTGTGTCCATCTTCAGTGTAAACCAGCATCTGCAGTTCCTTCTGACACATCTCATCTGCTCCACTGCGAAATCTCCTCAAGGTGTGTCTACTTTGAAGTTCTCCCCCTCTCTCCGACAAGAGTTTTGCAACACCCTCTCTCTCTGCCCCCCCTCTGTGATTCCTCCTGCTCTTCCACCACATTTAAACCCAGACTCGCTACCCTTCAATGATGTCTCAGACTAAGACCCCCCCCACACTTCATGGCAATGTCACCACAAACCAATGTCACTGACCTCCAGAGGAAGTGTATTTTACTTATTCGTGCTCAGAACATACAACATTAAACAGAACACAACAGGAACAGGTCCTTCGGCCCACAATGTCCATGCCAAACATAATGCCAAGTTGAACTAATCTCCTCTGAATACAGTTTCCTTTCACACTCCAAAGATGTACAGGTTTGTAGGTTAATTGGCTTGGTATAAATGAACAAATTGTCCCTCGTGCGTGTAGGATAGTGTTAGTGTGCGGGGATCGCTGGTCGGTGCGGACTCGGTGGGCCGAAGGGCTTGTTTACGCTCTGTATCTCCAAACTAAAAAAATCTGAATTGTTTGGATAGCTTTCAAAACAATGCTTCTCATTCTACCTCAGTGCACATGACAACAATAAACCTAAACCGACACCTTAAACCCTAAAAAGGTTGATCAAGGTGCTAATCATTTCCAGGCACAGTGTCTCTCAGCCTGAACACCCGTCTCCAGGGATTCAGTACAGAGACCCTTCTTCAGTCTGAAGAAGGGTCTCGACCTGAAACGTCACCCATTCCTTCTCTCCAGAGACGCTGCCTGACCTGCTGAGTTACTCCACCATTATGTGTATACCCGTCTCCAGGGTCAGGACTAGATATAGGTGAAAGGTGTGTGAACACGAGCAATCCCATCCTAACCTCAACACATCTCCAACACTGGCATTTGTCAAGGTCACAGCTGTGTGCATTATCTGCTGCAATCATTGTGACAGAGACACAGTAAAGCTAATGCCAGGTGTTATTTATTATGGAGAGATCCAGGTTACAGACTCATTGCTGTCACCTCTGCAGGATCCGTGATTGATTCGGTTCATAACTCGGAAATTATATGCTTCACCTTGCCGTGACTCAAGCCTTGCTGGAGTTGGCTCTGTGTACAAGAGAGGGTGAAACCAACCTGCTTTCATTAGGGCTGAAGTCAGGAGCAGAATTAGGCCATTCGGCCCATCAACTCTACTCCGCCATTCGATCATGGCTGACTTATCTCTCCCTCCTAACCCCATTCTCCTGCCTTCTCCCCATAACCTCTGACACCCGCACTAATCAAGAATCTATCTATCTCTGCCTTAAAAATATCCACTGACTTGGCCTCCACAGCCGTCTGTGGCAACGAATTCCACAGATTCACCACCCTCTGACTAAAGGAATTTCTCCTCATCTCCTTCCTAAAAGAACGTCCTTTAATTCTGAGGCTGTGACCTCTAGTCCTGGATTCTCCCACTAGTGGAAACATCCTCTCCACATCCACTCTATCCAGGCCTTTCACTATTCTGTACGTTTCAATGAGGTCCCTCCTCATCCTTCTAAACTCCAGCGAGTACAGGCCCAGTGCCAACAAACGCTCATCATAGGTTAACCCACTCATTGCTGGGATCGTTCTCTGAGGTGGCAGTGGAGGAATGGAGCTTGGAGCAGTGGAGACACACTGGGGCTTTCCTCAAACTAGGAGTCCCTGAGAAAACGAGTCCAAATTAATGTAAGATTAATGGCCATTGATGCAGCATTGGAAATTTACTACTTAGTTCATATAAAAATACCTCATCCAGCTAATAATGGTTACATATCACCACAGACAGCAGTCTGAATTAATTAATAATTGTTAAACCGTTGTGAAAATTGGGCATAAATTTCTTCCTTATTAAAGGAGGGTTTGGTGCAGGTATCTTTAATAAGGAGCAGGAATAAATGAGTTGATCAGACACTTGTTCTTTACAGTACAGTGTAAGGGTGGGTCGAGGCTAGGTTACCTGCCCTCAGTAATGCAGGAACATAAATAGAACAAGCCATCAGCTACTACTGCCTGTTCTGTCATTCAGTAAGCTCATGGTTGATCTTTGATCTTCACATCATTTCCCTGTTCCCATAACCTTTCATCATCTTAATGTGCAAAAACTGATGCAGCTTCATAGGACTTTGGTGAGGCCGCATTTACAGTCATGGATTCACACAGCACAGAAACTGGCCTTTTAGCCCATCCTGAACAAGATGCCCCAACTATGCTAGTCTCATCTGCCCAAGTTTGGCCCAAAACCCTCTAACTCTTTAAAGACGATAAAGTGCTAAAGTAACTCAGCGGGTCAGGCAGCATCTCTGGAGAACATGGATAGGTGACATAGAAACATAGAAAATAGGTGCAGGAGGAGGCCATTCGGCCTTTCGAGCCAGCACCGCCATTCATTGTGATCATGGCTGATCATCCACAATCAGTAACCCGTGCCTGCCTTCTCCCCATATCCCTTGATTCCGCTAGCCCATGGAGCTCTATCTAACTATCTTTTTAATTCATCCAGTGAATTGGCCTCCACTGCCTTCTGTGGCAGAGAATTTCACAAATTCACAACTCTCTGGGTGAAAAGGTTCCTTCTCACCTCAGTTTTAAATGGCCTCCCCTTTATTCTAAGACTGTGGCCCCTGGTTCTGGACTCCCCCAACATTGGGAACATTTTTCCTGCATCTAGATTGTCAGGTCCTTTTATAATTTTATATGTCTCTATAAGATCCCCTCTCATCCTTCTCAACTCTAGTGAACACAAGCCTAGACGTTTCACAGAGTGCTGGAAGAAATCAGGAAGTCAGGCAGCATCTGTGGAGAACATGGATAGGTGACGTTTCACAAAATGCTGGAGTAACTCAGCGGGTCAGGCAGCATCTGTGGAGAGAAGGAATGGGTGACGTTTCGGGTCGAGACCTTTCTTCATATGTTTGTTATTTAGTTTAGTTTAGAGGTGTAGCACAGAAACAGGCCCTTCGGCCCACCGAGTCCGCACCGACCAGCGATCCCCGCACACTAATACAACCCTACACGCACTAGGGACAATTTTACATTTGACACCAAGCCAATTAACCTACAAACCTGCACGTCTTTGGAGTGTGGGAGGAAACCGGAGCGCCCGGAGAAAACCCACGCAGGTCACAGGGAGAACGAACAAACTACGTACAGACAGCGCCCGTAGTCGGGATCGAACCCGGGTCTCTGGCGCTGTGAGGCAGCAGCTCTACCCACTGCACGACCGTGCCACCCCTTATACCTACACAGCTGCATACACTTAAATGTATATTTCCTATTTCAGATAGATGTCTCCTTAGAGTAATGTTTTCATTGTCATTTTGTACCTGTAAATATATTGACTTTTGTTATAAAATAGTGTGGTCCGCCTGCTTGTGCTTGCACTGCACATGGAAGATGTCTCAGTTCTTGTAGTCTGTTCTGTCACAAAGGCAGGCAGGCATGTAAACACCTTCTTCACCAGTCCCCAGTTGATGCGCAGAATATCTGGTGCTTAGAGAAATTTGGTTAACATTTATTAATCAAAATCGTGAGTCATGCTTCAAGGAGAAAGAGAAAGATATTGACTCTCCCAGTACTCTGTTGATTTCTGATGGGGATAAAACACAATGAACAGGCTCAGAAACTGAAACGCTCAGAAACAACCCATTGTACTGGATCGACATCGAGAGATTGATTGGTACGGGGTGTCAGGGGTTGTGTGGAGAAGGCAGGAGAATGGGGTTAGGAGGGAGAGATAGATCAGCCATGATTGGATGGTGGAGCAGACTTGATGGGCCGAATGGACTACTTACAGTACTAGATTCATAGAGTGATACAGTACAGGAAACAGGCCCTTCGGCCCAACTTGCCCACACAGGCCAACGTGCTCCATCTACACTAGTCCCACCTGCCCGTGTTTGGCCCACATCCCTCCAAACCTGTACCTGTCCATGCACTTCTGCTCCTAGAACATGAACACAGGCAGATGCTACTGGATTGAGCCAATCAGCTCTGAGCTAAGGGGACCATATTTCTACATAGATCCCCGGCTGCAAACAGAAGATTTATTTTCCTATCTGATTCCTGGTTTTGGTTTGTTACTTAGTTTAGCTTAGAGTTACAGCGCAGAAACAGGCCCTTCGGCCCACCAAGTCCGCACTGACCAGCGATCACCACATCCTACACACACCGAGGATAATTTACATTTACACCAAGCCAATCAACCTACAAAGCTGCACGCCTTGGAGTGTGGGAGGAAACCGGAGCACCCGGAGAAAACCCACGCAGGACACGGGGCGAAGGTACAAACTACGTACAGACAGGGCCCGTAGTCAGGAGTAGCTCCTGACTAAAACATGCACAAGACATCCAGAACATTACTCCTCCAGGGCCCCAGTTCAGAGTTATTGATTCCTTCTGATCAAAAATCAATGCAATAATGCAGCTCTAAGCATGCAGCAGAATGCGATCTGTTTGCATCACCATCGTCCATTAGGACTTAATAGAATTATGGAGGAAATGTATTTATATTCCTGGTGAGGATATATATTCCCTGTGAGTGCAAGTCTCTTTAAAGCTGCAATTTGGCAGCATTATTCCGTGTTTAATTCGCTGCTGCAGCTGCTGAAGGATTAGCTGAAGTGGTTCTTTACCACATCCCTGCCTGCTCCGTGCTGAGGGAATCTTCCATTTCTGCTCACAATCTCACCTGCAGCCATTTAATTGGTAGTTATTCCCCTCCGCTTGCCGAAGGCTTTGCTGTGTCCTCTGCTGATCTGTCTGAAACCTTCACAGTCGTACAGCACGGAAACAGGCCCTTCAGCCGAACATCTCCACACCGGCCAAGGTGCCACATCTAAGCTGGTCCCGTATAGAAACATAGAAAATATGTGCAGGAGGAGGCCATTCAGCCCTTCGTGCCAGCACCGCCATTTATTGTGATCATGGCTGTTCGTCCACAATCAGTAACCCGTGCCTGCCTTCTCCCCATATCCCTTGATTCAACTAGCCCCTAGAGCTCTATCTAACTCTCTCTTAAATCGATCCAGTGATTTGGCCTCCACTGCCCTCTGTGGCAGAGAATTCCACAAATTCACAACTCTCTGGGTGAAAAAGTTCCTTCTCACCTCAGTTTTAAATGGCCTCCCCTTTATTCTAAGACTGTGGCCTCTGGTTCTGGACTCCCCCAACATTGCCCACATTTGACCCGCATTTGGCCCATATCACTCCGAACATTTCCTGTCCATGTACCTGGCCAAATGTCTTTGAAATGTTGTCATAGTCCCTGCCTCGACTACCACCTCAAGCAGCTCGTTCCATGCACATACCACCCTCTGTGTGAAAATGTTGCCCCTCAGGTTCCTATTAAATCGTTCCCCTCTCACCTTAAACCCTTGTTCTCTGGTTCTCGAAGGTAGACACAAATTGCTGGAGTAACTCAGCCGGTCAGGCAGCACCTCGGGAGAGAAGGAATGGGTGACGTCTCGGGTCGAGACCCTTCTTCAGACTCTGGTTCTCGATTCCCCTTTGTTGGAATTGATTGATTGAAAGATACAGCATGGAATCAGGCCCTTCGGCCCACTGAGTCCACGCCGACCATCGATCACCCATTGACACCAGTTCTATGTTATCCCTCTTGCTCATCCACTCCCTACAGACTAGGGGCAATGTATAGAGGGCCAATGAACCTACAAACCAGCACAGATGGGGAGCTCCACTGTCTGGCACAGTAGTGTGTGGTCCCTTGATAACCTTACTCAAAGATGACTCGGTGTGGAGACTGGAGGGGGTTACAAAGATACTGTGTGTTGGAGCCAGAGGGGATGACCGAGATTGGGGGGGATGTGGATGGGTTACGGTCATATGAAGGGTTGTGGGGCTGGAGGGGTTACGGAGATTGGGGGGGATGTGGAGGGGTTACGGTCATATGGAGGGTTGTGGGGCTGGAGGGGATGACAGAGATTGGGAGGGATGTGGACGGGTTACGGTCATATGGAGGGTTGTGGGGCTGGAGGGGTTACAGAGATTGGGGGGGATGTGGAGGGGTTACGGTCATATGAAGGGTTGTGGGGCTGGAGGGGTTACGGAGATTGGGGGGGCGGGGTTAGTGTTAGAACGAGTAGGTTGAAGGGGTTACAGAGATAGAGAGGGGCGCAGGACCAGAAGAGGATACATAGACAGTGAGAGGTGTGGGGGTCTGAGCTAAACTGTGAAGGGATTTTAATATCAGGATGAGAGAGGAGATCGCTGTGCTGTCTTCCATGATAACGCTGCAACTCTACACTGATGAGCCAAAACATTACAACCACCTGCCTAATATGATGTTGGTCCTCCGTGTGCCGCCAAAACAGCGCCGACCCGCCGAGGCACGGACTCTACAAGACCCCTGAAGGTGTCCCGTGGTGTCTGACACCAAAACATTAGCAGCAGATCCTTTAGCAGCTCCCCACAAGCCTTGCCATTTCAGAGATGCTCTGACCCAGTCGTCTGGCCATAACAATTTGGCCCTTGTCAAAGTCGCTCGGGTCTTTACTCCTGCCCATTTCTCCTGCATCCAACACGTCAACTTCAAGAACTGACTGTTCACCTGCTGCCTAATATATTCCACCCCTTGACAGGTCCCATTGTAACAAGATAACCAATTTATTCACTTCACCTGTCAGTGGTCATAATGTTTTGGCTGATCGGTGTACATCTGGTATTCTTCTCTGTGTTGTACTCATGTGTGGATTGGTCGTACTCGTGTGTGGTTTGGTCTGACTAGATAGCACTCAAGCAAGGGTTTCTCACTGCACCTGGGGACAGGTGACAATTGCAACCCAACGTCAACAGAACGATGGTCCACCTGGCAGGATATGACAATGAGACCCAGAAAGTGTAACAGACACTCCCCCTCCCCCACTATAAATTCCCACACCGCCCTCCCATTATAAATTCCCACACAGCAATCCTCGCACATTAACACAACCCTACACACACAAGGGACAATTTTTACCAAGCCAATTAACTTACAAACCTGGACATCTTTGGAGTGTGGGAGGAAACCGAAGATTTTGGAGAAGACCCACGCAGGTCACGGGGAGAAGGTGTGTAGCAGCATACACTGTATGACAAGTCTAGATAATATGTTCATAGAAAATCAAAGCTTGTCACATTGAGTTAGTGGGTGTGTTGGAATGAAGGACTGAGTACTGCCACAAGGGTACAATAAATTTCACATCTCATCGGTGCCGGACTAGGTGGGTTTGTTCCCGATCGTACGGTGGAATTAAACTCACAGCTGAAGCAGTGAATGATTCAGGCTAGGCTCAGGAAAGGAGTGGAGCATGGACACATGTCCACAGATGGCCACAGGAAGAGGCACTCATTTCCCTTTCAATAACCAACCCTGGCTCCCCAGGTGACAAGAGACACAGAGCTGGGGCAGAGAGCAGACAATAAGAAGACATCTCGGTAGGCGAGTGGGCAAATGCATGGCAGATGCAATATAATGTGGATAAATGTGAGGTTATCCACTTTGGCGGCAAGAACAGGAAAGCAGAGTATTACCTGAATGGTGACCGATTGGGAGAACGGGACCTGGGTGTCATGGCGCACCAGTCATTGAAAGCAAGCATGCAGGTGCAGCAGGCAGTGAAGAAAGCGAATGGTATGTTGGCATTCATAGCAAGAGGATTTGAGTTTAGGAGCAGGGAGGTTCTGCTGCAGTTGTACAGGGCCTTGGTGAGACCGCACCTGGAGTATTGTGTGCAGTTTTGGTCTCCTAACCTGAGGAAAGACGTTCTTGCCTTAGAGGGAGTACAGAGAAGGTTCACCAGATTGATCCCTGGGATGGCGGGACTTTCATATGAGGAAAGACTGGATAGACTGGGCTTGTACTCGCTGGAATTTAGAAGACTGAGGGGGGATCTTATAGAAACATATAAAATTCTTAAGGGGTTGGAGAGGCTAGATGCGGGAAGATTGTTCCCGATGTTGGGGGAGTCCAGAACCAGGGGTCACAGCTTAAGGATAAGGGGGAAGTCTTTTAGGACCGAGATGAGAAAACATATCTTCACACAGAGAGTGGTGAGTCTGTGGAATTCTCTGCCACAGAACGTAGTTGAGGCCAGTTCATTGGCTATATTTAAGAGGGAGTTAGATGTGGCCCTTTTTGCTAAAGGGATCAGGGGGTATGGAGAGAAGGCAGGTACGGGATACTGAGCTGGATGATCAGCCATGATCATATTGAATGGCGGTGCAGGCTCGAAGGGCCGAATGGCCTACTCCTGCACCTATTTTCTATGTTTCTATGTTAACCCCTCCAGCCCCACAACCCTTCATATGACTGTAACCCCTCCACATCCCTCCCAATCTCTGTAATCTCCTCTGGCCCCTACAGGGCCCCATGGGATAAAGTACTCTCCTGCCCAGCCTCTCCTCCTACCTACCATACGATAGACCTTTATTCATCCCCAGAGGGAGATTGGTCTGCCAACAGTCACAACACACAACAAGGTACACGAAAACATCAGATTAAAATCAAATTAGTGAAAATGAAAAAGACAAGCGACTGTTGGCCGGCTGTCGTGCACAGCGCCTTCACCGGAACAAACAGACATACAAACATAGGCTCATCCCCCTAGGCCAGACATGTCCAAAGTCCGGCCCGGGGGCCAATCGCGGCCCGAGGTCAGATTTTATACGGCCCGCGGCTTCCGTCTTAAAATGTATTATTTATGGCCCGGCAACACTGTCTAACAGAATGAAGGTAGGGGGAGAGGGGAGGGGGGAGAGGGGAGAGGGGAGGGAAGGGGGGAGAGGGGGAGAGGGGAGGGAAGGGGGGAGAGGGGGGAGAGGGGAGGGGGAGAGGGAGAGGGGGAGAGGGGGAGAGGGGGAGAGGGGGAGAGGGGGAGGAGAGGGGGGAGAGGGGGGAGAGGGGGAGAGGGGGAGGGGGGGAGAGGGGGAGAGGGGAGAGGGGAGGGGGGAGAGGGGAGAGGGGGAGGGGGGAGAGG